>NW_006788006.1:561097-618793 GCF_000442215.2 Lipotes vexillifer | reverse complement strand
TTCCTGCTTCCAAAGATGGCACTCATTCCCTCTCCTCATGCAGCCTTGAGTGCAAGTGCTCTTTGTTATAGCTGTGTGTCCAGCATGACAGGCACACAGTGGGGCAGCAGGGAAATCCTGCAGTTGGAGCCGAGCCCTGAAGGAGACGAGTGAAAGAAGAGCCGACACCTCAGTGAGGATGGACTCGTGTGTGTGTGTGTGTGTGTGTGTGTGTGTGTGTGTGTGTGTGTGCAAGGTCTCCAGTTTAGCTGATTGTGTGGACTGTGGCAGGAGATGGGAGCCAACCAGCTCCCATGTGCCAGCCAGCAGCCAATACTTCTGTACCTCTGCCCCTTCTCTAAGCTTTTCCTCAGGTAGGAGACATGGAAGGCCTACATACTAACACTCCATGTTAAGGCAAAAGGGAAAACCACAGTTTCTTAAAATGTAAAAAGTTGGGAAACACTGTAGGGCCAAGATATCAGGAGCTAAAATCACTGTCCCAGGACAAAGGCCACAGTGGGATGCTGAAAGGTGGGGAAACCAACCAGCCCATGAGATGTCAGATTCCCACCTCTACCAATAATCCTTCTCCATCTAAGGCTGTTCAATGGGGAACAGGACAGGTAACTGTGTACCAAAACTCTCGCCCCATCATTATAGTCCTCTGTTTAAATTCCAAGGCCGACAGCAAGATCTCAGAGTAGAAATTCTATGACTGTCCCAAAACAAAGGGTCTGGTTAGAGAATAAGAATGAGCTGAATTCTTGGATGGAAGCAAGAGAAAACATTTGGTCTGAGAGGCAAGAAACAGGGTGATGAGTGCCAAATTGACCTGGTAAAAGAGCCCCTGGGCTCCTGATGGAGGTTTCATGCAGAAGGGTTATAGGGGAAGGAGGGCAGAAACAAGGAGCCAGGTGCCTGAATTCTGGAGATGAAACTGGGAATGGATTATGTGAAAATGGAAGGAATAGGAAGATCTGGCCCCAGCCAACCCCCACTACTTCCAAAAGAGGAGAGGAGAGATAAGAAGGAAGTGAAAGTTGTTCCAGGAAACTACCCTCCCATAAACAATGCCTAAGATACCCTGAATTTTTGTATAATTTGGAAAGAATTCATGCTCTGAACTTAAGAATTCATGCTCTGAAACCATCAGTAGTGGTAAAAGCAAAGTTTTAAATCAATGATGTATCTATTTTCCCCTCTCCCTTCCTCTCAATATCCCTACTCCCCATAAAGACCCAGAAACTCAGTTCATTAAGATAAAAGAAAAAAGATTAATACAATAATCACTGAGCAATGTCTGTGAAATGGAACTTTTGGTTAGCCACCTACAGTTCCTTTTGGGAAAAAAAGGGTATAAATAAATTCAGTTACAACACACACACAATATGTGGTTTCAGTCTATCATTGTGGATAAGTAGCTGGACACCCAATGAGTGCTGTGCCCTGGCATCCTGGTACCCCTGTGAGACTGTCTTGAGAGGACTGTCTTGTGGAAGGGTCAGGCTGAGGGCAGGGCTACTGCTTTTGGTGGAAACAACAGGAGAGAGGAATTCTGCCTCACTCCAGGGAAGAAACATCTTACCAGAGAGGCCATCGGACAGGGCACTTGAGTTCCCCTCCCTGGAGGTTTGCAGCAGAATCCGAACGGCCCTTCTCAGGTCAGATGCTGTAGGAGCAGCACAGCACTGGGCAGGCAATCACAGCATCTGCCACTCCACACTAAGGCAAGCCCTTCCTAATCAGGGCTTCTCTAGCTTCCCCTCATGTATCAAACTGGGAGAATAATCCCTGCTCTGTTCTCCCCACAACAATGTGGTGACGAAAAACTTACACAACACAAGAGCCTGGAAACTTCACATAATGTAAGCACTGTACAAATACAGCACGACTCCATGGTAATTCAAGTGCTTCGAAGCACTCACCGTCCTCCCAGGCACGAGGAGGGCTGCAGAGGCATCCTGGGACCACACATCCCTGAGGGATCACTGTGATCCCGGTATCTAAGCAAAGACTAGCACCAGGAATTTGCTGGACAAAGCTAGGGAGGTGACAGGCCCACCCTGAAATCCAGACCTTCTAAAGTAGAAGCCTGGCCTCCAAGGGGCTACCTGAGGCATCAGACTAGAGAAGAAACATCTAGGGCCAGGAACTCCACCCAGGTCTGCCTGCCCAGCCCTCAGGCCCCTGGGGGACTCAGGGACTCCTATGGCAAGGAAGGAAGGGAAAAAAGAAATTAAGTCATAAATATGTGATTTTCAGCTTGCAAACGACCTCTGTTATTGTTGCCAGCACCCAGTGTATGTGAGGCCCAGGTGTTACACAGCTAGTGAGAGGCAAAGAAATGCTAGAAGCCAAGCTTCCTACCCCTTGCCCAAGCCACCATACCCCACTGTCTATCAAAATTCCCAACACCTCTCCCTCCTACTGTTATTGTCACTGAGAAAAGCAGGCATCTTGGCAGAGGTAAACTGGAGTTCAAAGGAGGAGTGAGCAGAAAGTAAGAAGGTAACCATGAACAGCCTATAAGATGGCTAAAAAATGGCAGTCTGAAAATCACTGGCATCTTAAGGAGCAGGAGAGAAGACCACGATATGGCACAGGAAGGAAAGGCCCAGGGCTCCATCTCCTAAACAGACACTCAGTCCTTGAGACTTCCACTTTTCTCCACCCCTCTTTAATCTGCTACCCCAAAGAGGCACACTTGCCAAGCTGACCGGAGAGCTCTGAGAGCCAACAAGGTATCTGGCAGAATCCCTCAATTTCAGTTCTCCTTGAACCTGTGCACCTTTGCCACCACTTCATGATCCCAGGTATTGTTTAACAGCAACAGGAGGAGACAAATTCGGGGCAGGCTTTTAATTAAGGACAAATAAGGCTTTTGCCAGAACCCTATTTCAATAAAAGAACAAAACTCCTAATTTAGAGTTTTTCTCTATGTAACTATACAAGCATATGAAGCAATGGCAATGTTACTGTTTTACATGTACATGGCCCTGGATACGTCTCAAAATCTATCATTTCATTTGTTCCTTGTGAACAACCTGTGAGGGACTTGGAAAGTTAGTTATCCCCATTTTGCAAGTGAAGAGAACATGGCAGAGCTTAACCAACATATCTAGGGGTGTACACTAAGAAAGGCAGAGAACACAAATCCTGATTCCCAAAGCCGTGTTCTGTTCCTCTGCTCTTACCATGAGGTTTCCTGGCCTACACTCCCTTACAGGGGAAGGAGGAGAGGTAACTTAGGAGGTTACCTAGACCATCTGCTACCTGCCCCCCAAGGCAGTTCTATTCAGTTAGCTGCCCAAAACACAGCAGCCTGCCTCAGCCTGGGTAATCCATTCCAGAGTTGTGCTTAGCCCAAACCGACTTGGAATCCTACTATCTCAGCATTGAAAAAGCCCTTACTAGTAATCTAACACAATCTCCCTTCAGAGACCTAAATTATTTTCATGTTCTCCTTGGTCTAACCTCACAATTGCCATTGCTCACAACCCCTTACAAGGTACTCCTACCTGGGTAAGGAGCAGCTGGGAACAAACCTGCACCCAGAGAGTGAAGGAGAGGTGAAGTTTCCTGTGTACCCCTCAGGGTAAGGGTTCCCATCACGGCAACTCCTCAATGACAGTGTCCCCAGACTTACCCCACTCAACATTTTCTGCACAGCAGCAGCGAGACACCAAGTGGGAAATGAGACAGGAACCTTACCTTTCTTCTCTTCTCTCAGCTGCTCCCCTGGAGATCATCAAACCCCCATCCAGCACTCCAGTTCCAAACTGAGAATCCCAAATCAGATACACCAAAGTGCAGCTTCTCTCCTTTTGTCCAGGTCCAAAGTCCATGGCTGAGTGGACTCTGAGGGGGAGGAGTCTGGGGGGGGAAGGGGTATGCCCAGGCCCCTCCCCCCCCACTGCAGGCTTCAGTGTCCCTCCCAGAGGTCTATTACATCCCTTCATTCAGCTGGTTTATTAAACCCAGAGTCTGGTGATAGGCAGATCCCCGGTACTATCCCATCTCTTGTCCAGGGAGGGGAAGTCATCCACTGTGAGGGCTGGCAAGTCCGTCTTCTGCTGAGGCTCATGAGAGGAAACAGGCCTTAGAACTGACATGGTCCAGGAGGCTGATTTCTGTGTTAACCTGCAGAATATTTAAACATCATGACACCCTCTAATCTATTATATACCCAAAGGGATTTCTAAGACTCCCTACCTATATTAGACTCCTTGACTCTATCATCAAAAACCCTTCCTTAAACACTCCACAAGGTTATACAAAGTTCCTACCTCACTCACATATTGCACCCCAAAACAGTCATCTCATCAATATGTATACACATATAAGGCTCAAGATACAGGAAAGACAGCACCTAACCGCACTATAGGAAAAGTAACCAAAAGCACTAGTGTGTGGAGACTGTCTTCTAAGAAATACAGAAAAGAACATTCTCCTCCTGTTCTCGCCTTGTGAGTGCCACACACTAATCGCCCTACATCTCCCAAGCTTCTTAGGGTGTGCAGTGTTTTAATCGGCCAGCTCTCCCAGTCTGAACTAAATCCATTCCACACCTAGATGCTGGCACCTTCTACAAGCATTCTTTGCTCCCTTCCCTTCACCCGCACCTCCCCCTCTGCTTCCAAAACTGTGCCATGGATGTAATTCCCAATCTCCGTCAAACTCCTTCCCGGGGCCAACTCCCGAGAGCACTCTCCTGAAACGTTAGAAGCCTGAGTCCTACCAGCAATAGCCCCAGTGATGTTCCAATTTTTCAATCCGGTGGCCCACCCTGGCCGCCCCCTCCCTTCTAAGTGTATTCCTAAACACACACACACACACACACACACACACACACACACACACACACACACACGCACGCGCGCGCGCGCGCGCGCGCTCTCCCCCTTCCTTCCTGTAGGGGCGTGGCGCCCACAAGAACGCCCCCCAACCCAGCCAAGAATTTAGCTCCTCCCACCCTTCTCAGAACCCCGCGTTCGGTGTTCACGGGGAAAGGGGTGACAACGCGACCCTCTCTAGGTTCTGACCCCTACCCCTCCAATGCCCAGACGACCCTCGCCCTATCTGCGCTGGGTCGTTACCTGGGCCCACCCCCACGCCCCCCACCGCCCCGCAACCTCAGCAGGGAGCCGCGGCCCGCCCCAGGTCGGACTCCAGGGCCCAGGCCGGGTCCCGGTTGCCCGCCCAAGCCCCACCCCCTCGACCCCCGGCGGCCCGGCCCTCCCCTCGCACTCCTTTCCCCCTCCCACCATCTACCGCAGCCACTTCCGCCCGTCCTCCGGAAGTGAGCCCCTGGCAAGTGCCACCACCCGACACCCGCCTTATCTGCCCCCCGCCCATCACCACCGCCACCAAGGGAGGACTTGAGGTTGTGCTGCAGTCACTATTAACAGGACTGGGGACGAGGCGTGGGTAGGACAGGGTGTGAGTGAGAACGGAGCTGGGGACGACAGTACCGGCCGTGCAAGAAAGGGCGGGACAGAGTTTGTGGCGGAAAGCGGGAGCTCGCGTCAGGTCGAGCCGCACGGGAAGAAGAGCGCATGCGTCACGATGCCTCGGTCGGGTGCTTGGACTGCCTGGCCTGGAGGGAGTTGGGCGGGAAGGGGGCGGAGCGAGGAGCCCGGAAGTGGGGGCGGAGCCGGCCTGGGGCCGGTTCACCTAGTCCACTTTGGTCTTAGGGTCGCTTAGCAACCGCCCACTTGTTCAGGGTTCTGGAGAAAGCCCAGAGTGCTCTCGTCTCTGGATGCGAGTCCTGGTGAGAAGCAATTCTGGAAGCACCAAGGCTTGTGTTCACCCGTCCCTGTGCTGAGAGCTCTGTAGCCGTACTGAAGGAAAGCTGTTTTGTTCATTGCTTACTGTTTCTCGCTGCATCTCTCACGGAGGCAGGACCTTCCTTGGGTCTGAAACGAGAAAGAAAAGAGTGAGACTACTCATAAAGTAAGCCCCCCCCCCGCGACCCCATGACAGCTCTCTGTTGTACACGCCTCGTGTGAAACACTTTTCAACTATTAGTACCCACAGGTCGGAACCACGGTTACCATTCCCTGAGCGGCAGAGAGCTCTGCCAGAGATTACGTGGCTAGACAGTGATAGAGGCTGGACGCGAACTTCCCAGTCTGTGACACTAACCTATGTTGCTACCGTCGTGTGCCACCTGTGACCAGTCTCCTCTTAAACCTTTCTACACCTTCAAACATTGGACTTCCAAGCTCCAAAATTTCCCTGGTTGCTTTTTTCTAAATGTATTGGTCTGACTTGCTTTTGACTTCAAACTGAATCCAAGAGAAAGTACTACTAATTTTTGTTCATATGTCATCCATTTAATGACGTGTTCTAGAATTTTGCCAGGACTGTGGACGGATTCGCAGCCTTTGTTTTTTCCCCCCTTATTGAAAACTGGAACTTAAGCTCCAGTCTTCTGGCATATCTTCTTTGATACTGTGATTTATAAGAAGAAATATATGTATTGGGTCTTTGTCTAGTTTCTGATACCGAGCTCCTAAAATCCTTGGAATTTTCATAAGTGATAAGAGCACTAGGAGGATCTTTTGTTCCAATATTTGATTTTTGACCCTAGTTCCTGACACAGGGCCACTGAAACCCTTGGCATTTCCTGGGTGATAGGAGTGTCATTTTTTTCTAATGAGGCAACTTTGGGTGGGCTCCTGGATAGCTTCTAGTTGGGGGCTGATCATTAGAAAGACCAAGCTGTGATTAGAAGGTTGGAATTTTTAAGCACCCCCTCCCCAGGCACTCCCCCACCCCTGCCATTTTCTTGAGATGAGAGAAGGGTTGAAAATGGAGCTAATGATAGATTAGGCTTAGGTGATGAAGCATCCATTAAAATCCCAATAGTATGGGGTTCAGAGAGCTTCTAGGTCGGTGAACACATCCACAGTCCGGGAGGGTGCCACACCCCCAACTCCAGAAGGACAGACGCTCCTGTGCTCGGGACCCTCCCAGGTCTTGACTGCTGTATCTCATCTGGCACTCATCTGTATCCTTTAATAAACTAATACACATAAGTGTTTCCCTGAGTTCTGTGAGCTGCTGTAGCAAATAATCGAATCCAAGGGGTAGGAGGTCACGGGAACCTCCAGGTAGAACAAAAGTTGTGACTTGCAATTGGTATCTGAAGCAGAGTCAGTCTGGTGGTACTGAGCCCCTAACCTGTGGGATCTGATGTTATTCCAGATTGTGTCAGAATTGAGTTAAATTGTAGGACAAGCAGCCGGTGTCACAGAGAACTGCTTGGTGGGAGAAAACCTCCACACATTTGGTGTCAGAAGTTAAGTGCTCTGTATGAGTAGTGAAGAAGACACATAGGATAAAAGACTGGGTTTTTCTAGTACATACGTTGATCTGACTTGCTCTTAAGGCTGAATCCAAGAGGAGCTACTACTAATTTTAAGAGTTCATCCATTTAATGACATGTTCTAGAATCTTGCCAGGACTATGGACAGATTTACAGAAGCTGTCTTTCCCCCCTTTTTGAAAACTGGAACCTAGGTTCCAGTCTTCTGGAATATCTTCTATCCATGTGATTTCTCCAGATTACTAGCAGTGACCAACTTGCATATTTTCAATACTGGGAATGTAATAGTTGCTAGGTCAGGAGTCATGAAATGATTTTTTTTTATTTGGAAAGATGTCATAGTATTAGAAACATTCTTAAAACAAAATTTATATTGCTGCTACACTCAAACAATACAGGTCCACAAATAAGTTCCTGATCTTTTCTCAAAAAGCTGTCTTTCTCATCTGAATTAATGTTAACTCCACTTCGTTTTCTCAGGCCAGAATGCCAAGAGCCATCCTCATCTTCCTCTCTTACATCCTCTATCCAGTCTGTCAGGAAACCCTGTTGGCTCTATCTTCAAGTTCTGTCTAGGATTCAACACCTCAGCATTCTCACGGCCCCCTTCATCGCGCACCTGGACAACCAGGTCCCTCTGTCCTTACTCCCCTCCTCCAGTAGCCTAGTCTTCACACAGCAGCTAGAGGGATCCTGGCATTTCTCTGCTTAAAACCCCACAGTGGGTCTCCCGTTCACTTGGAATAAAAAGCCAAAGTCCTTACAGCAGCCTAAAGAGCCCAACACCAACTGGCCTGCTTACCCCTAACTTGCTTTCCCTTTGCTTACTCTGTCTCAGCCACACTACCCTCATTGCTATTCCTTGAACCCACCTCAGGGCCTTTGCACTAGCTGTTCTCTCTGTGTATAAAGCTCTTCTTCCGGATACTTTCATTACTCTTTCAAATATTTTCTCAAATGTCACCTTTCTCAGTGAGGCCTTCCCTGGCCAACCTATTTAAACCCTGCCCCTCACCCACAGCACTGCCAGTTTCCCTTTACTCTGCTCATTTTTTTCAGTAGCACGCACTTACCAACTCCCAACATATTTATTATGCTTACTGTTTCCCGTCTGTCTCTCCCCGCTAGAATGTCAGTTCTATGAGGGGAGGCATATTTGGCTGTTCGATTCCTTGCTGTGTCCTAAGTCCCTGGAACAGGGCCATGTGCCTGGCCCTTAGTAGGTGCTCAACAAACATTTGTTGAATGAATGAACTTGAACAACTATTTTCATGGTGGAGTATTCTTATCCTGCAGATACCTGAACATAGTGATAAGCACAGTATGCATATTTTGCATTATGATATTTTATCATAAAATAGTATCATGTTTCTAAATACTTTCAAAATTATAACCACTTTTTAAAACGTACTTAGACTTTTTGCATGCTTGTTATAATAAAACAAACAACAGAGTTGTGTAAAGAAAAAGTTACTATCGTTCCACCTCCACTAATCCCTTTCTGCTGAAGGGAACTACTTTTAAATTTAGTGGATATCTTTCCAAATATTTTCTCCATACCCACATATATATGTAACAGATATAGATGTCACAGTTCAAAGACAAGTATGACTGAACTGTAACTTTATTTTGTATAACACAAGGCAGTTTCTATTTTTAGGCCTCATTGCCTCTGATAGCAGAAAAACTGACTCTGGTTAACTCAGGATAAATGTTAGCACTTTATGATTTGCTTATTTATTAATGATCAGTTATAGTTTAATTCTAGTGAACTCTTTTCTCCCTTCACCTTTACAAATCACCAGGCTTTTAAAAATTATTGTAAAAGAAGTATATATTCATTACAGAAAAATAGTAACTCACAAATATGCAAAATTTAAAAATAACCATATGTAAAGCCAGCAGCCAGAAATAATGTTTGTTCTGTTCATATATATGCATATTTGAGATCCTATTATAATTAGCTTTTATTGCTTTATACATTGTAAACATTTTTCCATGTCAGAAAATATACCTCTATGGCATTTTTAATGACTGTGTGATCTCCCATTATACAAATGTACCATAATTATTGTCCCTGTTTTTGTACATTTGGTTTCCAACTTTTTACTTTTGCGAAATTACTTGTAGCTAAATGTCTGAGCATATCCCTAATTATTTCCTCAGGATAAAATCCTGAAACTGTTGTCAAAAGGTACAGTCACTGTTGAAGGCTTTTGACACATGTGAGACCTACAGAAAGGTGTCACTGCTTTGACTCCAGCGAGCAGGAGGGTCCTTTTCTTCACACCCTGCCAGCGCCATCTTAAGTCTTCCCTATTATCTTGTTTTTCGATGTTTTCTTGGATATTTTCACAAATATATTTTTTCCAACATATATTTTTCAGATGATAATTATTTTGGATTCATTTTAGAAGCTAGGTACTCTTTTATAATTTAATGGGCTCCTCCTTACCTTTTCAAGTATTCCTTGTACTGATTTTAGTCCAAAGTCAGATAGATACAAAAGTCAGTTTGTATATTTGCTATTTGCCACATGTTCTTTTATCCTGGAATGTATTTTAGAATTCTGACCCATAAGGAAACAGCCATATTCATTTTCTCCTTTTATCTTATTGTACCTCTTAGCAACTTCTGACCCACTCATCTGTGCACCTCTGACTGTGCACCTCTCCTTCCGACACTCTTCCCCCTTGACTCCCATGCCACCACACTCTCCTGGGTGCCCTCCTCCCTCTCTGACCGCTCCTTCTCAGCCTTCCTGACTAGCTTCTTCCTCCTCCCTCTTATTCTCTACCCAACACTTTCTCTTTAGATGATCCTGTTACCAAACTCAGGTCTGGCTGCTAACCGCTCAAAAATCAGTACTCAAGAGAGACAAATGTTGGTAGAAAGGAAAGTTACTTTTAATCCAAGTGCCGGCAATCTGGGGAGATGGTGGACTCAGTTTCCCCCCAAAGCCATCTCGAAGATTCTGCTCAGCCATGAAAGTTTTTAAAGGGAAAAAAGGAAGTAATCTCAGTTAACCACTGAAACAGGGGGTCAGAATCGGCGATTCCCCACTGTGTGCATGTCTGTCGACTTCCTGTGATTTTTCTTTAGATGCTATCTTGTTCACACAGTTTGTTCACGAGGTTACTGAAGGGGAAGCTAGGGAAGAGATCTGGTCATCGGTTACTTATTCTTCACTTCTACTTCTTTGATCTACAGAAAGAACCCACATGTTAGGCAAGGTATTATGTGATCAAAAGATTTGAAAGGTGTGCTAGGGCCAGAGATGAGTAGAGCATGGGGATGCCAGGTTTAACGTTAGTGTCAAGACAAAAGGGGCCTCCCGCAGAGAGCTGTTTTCTGCAAAGAGCTCTTCCCTGCCAAAAGCTGCTTACAATCCCACAGAAGTCACGTGGCTTCCGTTATGAACTCTGTGTCAGAGACACCCAAATAAGCCCCCCAGGTCCCTTCTCCTCCGTCCTCCAGGCCCATATATCCAGCTGTGTGCTTGATATCTCAACTTGGTCCCCTCACAGGTAGCTCTAATTCAAGTGTCCAAAACTGAACTCATAGTATTCCTCCCAGCTCCTCTCCCAGCATTCCCCTTCTCAGTGAGTAGCTCCATCATCCAGCCAAATGCTTGTGCCAGAAATCCAAGTCCTCCACAAAGTTCCCACATCCAATCAATCAGCACACCCCTCAAAGTTCACCTCCCAATTATTTCATGACTATGCGCTTCTCTCTGTCTCTTCCCAACCTGGGCCAGTCAGTACAGCTCATACTGTGACCATAGGAATTGGGTCACACAGGACTCAAGCCTGGCCAGCCAGCTCCTTCCTGAGATTTGCTGAATTCAGAGTAAGTTTCTCTCAGGTAGCAAATCTCAAGCATGAATGGCGATAGTTTCAGATTTTCTGCTTAAAGGACAAAAGTCTTGGAGGACACTTGCTCAAGATTTGTTGGCCCTGCTCAATCTTCTGACCTTCTGACATGAGTTGATGCTAAGGAGCAATCTGAAGCCACTTGATGTTTCCCTTTGGGAGAAATAGATTTTTCAGTCTGTTACCCATGTAGGTTTTCCATTATCCATGAAGTGCAGTACACATAACCAGAATAACTTAGTTATACCAGTTTTTCCTGGACACATTACACCCTTTAAATCTGCAGGTACGAGTTTTATTTTATTTCAGTTAGGCCACTTACTGCAGGATTTCCTTTAGCAAGTTACTAACCCTCTCTGTGCCTTAGTTTTCTCATGAATACAGTGGGGATGATAACACTACCTAACATTATTCAATTATCGTGAGCATTCAATGAGATTGTGCATGTCAAGTTCTTCAAACTATGCCCAACCCATATAGTAAGTGCTCAGTAAATGTCGGTTACTCTTCTTACGATTAATTCAGAAAAGTTTCAGGCTAGTACTTCTTTACTGTTTCTTTCTTTTCATTTGTTCTGTTCTCATCTTAGGAATACCCATTTTGTATATGTTGGGACTCATTTAACTATCTTCCACCTCCCTCATTTTTATGTCTTTGTTTCTTTGCCATTTTTCATGTTTTGTGAATAGTTTTTTAGTTATGCTTATTCTATTTTTGATGTTTCTAATGTTCCCAGGCAAATATCAAGTTAATACAATTTAGTTAATAGTAAATTGTATTAACCTGATAACTAAAACTCTAACATTGTACACCTGGTTTGTTTTTTTTTTTGCATCCTTCCAAAGTGTATGGTTTAGTGGTTTTTGGTATACTGACAGAGTTATACAACCATCACCACTAATCCAGAACACTTTCATCACCTTTGAAAGAAACCCCATGTCCATTAGCAGTCACTCCCCATTTCTGCCTCCCTCACCCCTGACAACCATTGGTCTACTTTAAGTCTCTACCAGTTGGCCTGTTCTGGACATTTCATATGAATGGCATCAGACATTATGTGTCTGGCTTCTTTCACTTAGCATAGTTTTTAAGGTTCATCCATGTTATAGTATGTATTAGCACTTCGTTCCTTTTTGTAGCTGAATAACACTCCACTGTATGTATGTGGTTTATTCATTCATTGGTTGATGGATATTTAACTTGTTTCCACTGTGTAGTATCTGTTTTTCCCAGTGTGATATAAGGAATGAATAAAGAGACTGGACCACAGCCTCCACGTAAAGGCCTACAGAATCCCCAGATGAAGAAAGAGGTATTTGGGAGGAATTTGTGTTTTCTGGAAAGCAGTAGATATGGGCCAGTGCCCTCCTAGATGTGGGGAAATCCCAATTTTAAATGATCTGTTATCCCTACTCTTAGTATGCACATAATCATCACACCATGTTTCTTCTGTGTCAGGCAGAGACAGTCCTGACTATAGGCATGTTCTGACTTTCCCCTTGTCTTCTCACTCACTCCGTCCTTGGCCTGGTTGGTTTTCCTTCCTGAAATGCCCTCTGCCTATAGGTCTCTCTTCATGTGTGATTTATTAGTCATTATACCATTTTCTAAAATCTGCTCCCTTCAGCACTTCCAGGAGGTGAGGGTGGACTTTCTGGAACACTGAAGACAGATACCCCCCACTCCCTTTTTTATGTTCCCTGTGGCTAAAAGTAAATAAATAAATTAATAATTGGGTGTGGGGGCCTGGAGATGCACTGCAAATATGGAACTGAAGAGGATGTGACAAGCCCAGACATCTCCAGAGCTAAGGTGTAAAGCTGAAGACTGTGTAGATGCTGTAAGGAATCTGAGTGAAACTCAGAATATTAAGCAGAGACTTAGGATGAAGGTGGGGTGGTGGATGGAGGGCACTTGAGAATTTCAGTTCAATCATGGGATGAAGGCTATTTAAGTACACTTAAAATCATAGCACTTTCTTGCTTCATTTCACAATGAAGGATGAACTTACTATCTTGTATCTGGTCTTATTTAATCCTAGTATTATTTTAATTATGTTAATTTGGGGCATTCCTCCCCAACTAGATTATGAGCTTCTGAAAGGAAGAGACCCTGTTTACCTTATCATACTCATATATTTATGAATTTGTTCAATTCAATAAACATTTACCTGCCAGCTCAGATTCTGGCTCCTCTGATTTCAGTGGACTCAGGAGATTCGATTTCCTTTCCCAAGGCTCAGGTTGTAAAATCTATCCTTCATTCCTGGCAAGGCATTCATGAGGATCAAATGAAACCAAGACTGTGAGAACCCTTTTAAAACTGAAAAGAGCTATGTAAATATTTATTGTGTTTAGAAGTTTCCAGATAGCAATCAGAAAGTGCCAGGGTGCTAGTAGCTTTGCGCTTTCAGGGGAGAACCCCTCAATGCCCTCTCCATCTGAGAACAGAGAAAGCCCTCAGCATCCCCTCCCTTAGGAAGCTGCTTCCGTTTCTCACCTGGCCTCTCCCTTTTTCAGGGCTCTCAAAGTGCTATCATGTCATAGAGAAAGCCAGTCTGCTCTTAAACACCTTTCTTTAACAATATTATAAGTTCTAATTGTCACTGGTTTGGTGGGTTGGTTGGTTGGTTGGTTGGTTGGTTTGAAATCTGAATTTGCATTTAAACCAGAAGCATTTTTCTCAGGGCAGTATTCCCTTAGACCAGCTCCATCAGCAGGGGTTGTCCAGTTACCTAGTGAATATTTGAAACCTCAGATACTGATGCCAGGAAGCTGAGGTTTTCCTGTACGGGCCTCCACTGGTGGGGAGTGGTGGGGAGAGGGGTGGAGAGGGAGAAGGGGCAGTCAAGTGAGAACACTCCGAAATAAAAGTGTCTTTTGCCTTCAGGATGTATCAGTTCACAGGGAGAGAGGAGACTGGTTCTCAAGAAAGAACAAAGAAGCTTACAAGTAAAACACTGAAGACATGCAGAAGTGCTGGTGTAAAGAATAAAGAAGTGTTTAGAGGGATGTAAGCTTAAATTAGGAATACTTCCTGAGGGTAGGTGGCTCACCAGCAAGGTCTTGAAGGGAACCAGGAGAGAGGAACCCCTGGTTTAGGTGTCATAAATCCTCCCTTACTACAAGTAGAACCAAGCTCAAATAGGAATATTTCTAATCCTTATCATCTAAGCTGGGCCTGGTGCCAGGAGCTTGGATGCTTGTCCTGATTGCAGAGACCAGGTTTCACACACCCCCATCAAATCCTTTAAAGCATTTCCTTGTGCAGGAGCAGTTGAAAAGTACTTTGGGGAAAAAACAATTACAACGATTACCCCCAAACCAAAATTATAACCTTTTCATAATTTCTTTATCTTTTTTGAAATGGGTTTTAAACCAGAACAACTTTTTTTAATTGTTAGAAACATTTTAAATAATTGTCAGTAATAGTCTTTATTAATCATAAAAAGAGAAACACATACATGAGTCTTTGAAAGTACCATCTCTGAAATTAGGCCTTTTTAGTATTTAAAAAAAACGGCAGAAAAGAGCAAGCAAAAGCATGTGAGGGACAATAACATAACTGGACCTAACCAAACAAAGAGGCTGAGATGGGAGACAGAATGAAAGAGAAATATTTAAGTTGGGGATGGAAGTCAGTGAAGGAGGTCTAAGTAATTAATAGGATGAGAAATATAGATATCTATATGCTAAAACAGGCAAGAGAGAACAATCAAAATTCTGAGTCATGAGAAGCAAGAAGAACTACAGTCCTGCAGCCTGTGGAACAAAAACCACATTCACAGAAAGATATACCAGATGAAAAGTCAGAGGGATACGTACCAGATGAAGGAACAAGATAAAACTCCAGAAAAACAACTAAATGAAGTGGAGATAGTCAACCTTCCAGAAAAAGAATTCAGAATAATGATAGTGAAGATGATCCAGGACCTCGGAAAAAGATTGGAGGCACAGATGGAGAAGATGCAAGAAATGCTTAACAAAGATCTAGAAGAATTAAAGAACAAACAGAGGCGAACAATACAATAACTGAAATGAAAAATACACTAGAAGGAATCAATAGCAGAATAACTGAGGCAGAAGAATGGATAAGTGACCTGGAAGATATAATGATGAAATTCACTGCTGGGGAACAGAATAAAGAAAACAGAATGAAAAGAAATGAAGACAGCCTAAGAGACCTCTGGGACAACATTAAATGCAACAACATTCGCATTATAGGGGTCCCAGAAGGAGAAGAGAGAGAGGAAGGACCCAAGAAAATATTTGAAGAGGTTATAGTTGAAAACTTCTCTAACATGGGAAAGGAAATAGCCACCCCAGTCCAGGAAGTGCAGCGAGTCGCATACAGGATAAACCCAAGGAGAAACATGCCAAGACACATAATAATCAAATTGGCAAAAATTAAAGACAAAGAAAAATTATTGAAAGCAGCAAGGGAAAAACGAAAAATAACATACAAGGGAACTCTCATAAGGTTAACAGCTGATTTCTCAGCAGAAACTCTACAAGTCAGAAGGGAGTGGCATGTTATACTTAAAGTGATGAAAGGGAAGACCCTACAACCAAGATTACTCTACCCGGCAAGGATCTCATTCAGATTCGATGGAGAAATCAAAAGCTTTACAGACAAGCAAAGGCTAAGAGAATTCAGCACCAGCTCTACAACAAACCAGCTCTACAACAAATGCTAAAGGAACTTCTCTAAGTGGGAAAAATGAGAAGAAAAGGACCTACAAAAACAAACCCAAAACAATTAAGAAAGTGGTAATAGGAACATACATATCGATAATTACCTTAAACGTGAATGGATTAAAAGCTCCAACCAAAAGACACAGGCTTGCTTAATGGATACAAAAACAAGACCCATATATATGCTGTCTACAAGAGACCCACTTCAGACCTAAGGACACATACAAACTGAAACTGAGGGGATGGAAATAGATATTCCATGCAAATGGAAATCAAAAGAAAGCTGGAGTAGCACTACTCATATCAGATCAAATAGACTTTAAAATAAAGAATGTTACAGGAAGGACATTACATAATGATCAAGGGATCAATCCAAGAAGAAGATATAACAATTATATATGCACCCAACATAGAAGCACCTCAATACATAAGGCAACTGCTAACAGCTCTAAAAGAGGAAATCGACAGTAACACAATAACTGGGGGACTTTAACACCTCACTTACACCAATGCACAGATCATCCAAAATGAAAATAAATAAGGAAACACAAGCTTTAAATGACACAATAGACCAGATAGATTTAATTGATATTTATAGGACATTCCATCCAAAAACAGTAGATTACACTTTCTTCTGAAGTGCACACAGAACATTCTCCAGGATAGATCACATCTTGGGTCACAAATCAAGCCTCAGTGAATTTAAGAAAATTGAAATCCTATCCAGCGTCTTTTCTGACCACAACACTATGAGATTAGAAATGAATTAAAGGGAAAACAACCGTAAAAAACACAAACACATGGAGGCTAAACAATACATTACTAAATAACCAAGAGATCACTGAAGAAATCAAAGAGGAAATCAAAAAATACCTAGAGACAAATGAGAATGAAAATACGACGATCCAGGGCTTCCCTGGTGGCGCAGTGGTTGAGAGTCCACCCGCCGATGCAGGGGACACGGGTTCGTGCCCTGGTCCAGGGAGATCCCACATGCTACGGAGCGGCTAGGCCCGTGAGCCATGGCCGCTGAGCCTGCGCGTCCGGAGCCTGTGCTCTGCAATGGGAGAGGCCACAGCAGTGAGAGGCCCGTGTACCGCAAAACAAACAGACAACAACAAAAAAACGACGATCCAAAACCTATGGGATGCAGCAAAAGCAGTTCTAAGAGGGAATTTTATAGCTATATAAGCCTACCTCAAGAAACAAGAAAAATCTCAAATAAACAATCTAACCTCACACCTAAAGGAACTAGAGAAAGAAGAACAAACAAAACCCAAAGTTAGCAGAAGGAAAGAAATCATAAAGATCAGAGCAGAAATAAATGAAACAGAAACAAAGAAAACAATAGCAAAGGTCAATAAAACTAAAAGCTGGTTCTTTGAGGAGATAAACAAAATTGATAAACCATTAGCCAGACTCATCAAGAAAAAGAGGGAGAGGACTCAAATCAATAAAATTAGAAATGAAAAAGGAGAAGTTACAACAGACACCGCAGAAATACAAAGCATCATAAGAGACTACTACAAGCAACTCTATGCCAATAAAATGGACAACCTGGAAGAAATGGACAAATTCTTAGAAAGGTATAACCTTACAAGACTGAACCAGGAAGAAATAGAAAATATTAACAGACCAATTGCAAATAATGAAATTGAAACTGTGATTAAAAATCTTCCAACAAACAAAAGTCCAGGACCACATGGCTTCACAGGTGAATTCTATCAAACATTAAGAGAAGAGCTAACACCCATCCTTCTCAAACTCTTCCAAAAAATTGCAGAGGAAGGAACACTCCCAAACTTATTCTATGAGACCACCATCACCCTGATACCAAAACCAGACAAAGATACTACAAAACAAGAAAATTACAGACCAATATCACTGATGAATATAGATGCAAAAATCCTCAACAAAATACTAGCAAACAGAATCCAACAACATATTAAAAGGATCATACACCATGATCAAGTGGGATTTATCCCGGGGATGCAAGGATTCTTCAATATACAAAAATCAATCAATGTGATACACCTTATTAACAAATTGAAGAATAAAAATTATATGATCATCTCAATAGATGCCAAAAAAGCTTTTGACAAAATTCAACACCCATTTATGATAAAAACTCTCCAGAAAGTGGGCATAGAGGGAACCTACCTCAACATAATAAAGGCCATATGTGACAAACCCACAGCAAACATCATTCTCAATGGTGAAAAACTGAAAGCATTTCCTCTAAGATCAGGAACGAGACAAGGATGTCCACTCTCATCACTATTATTCAACATAGTTTTGGAAGTCCTAGCCATGGCAATCAGAGAAAAAAATAAAAAGAATACAAATTGGAAAAGAAGAAGTAAAACTGTCACTGTTTGCAGATGACATACTATACATACAGAATCCTAAAGATGCCACCAGAAAACTACTAGAGCTAATCAATGAATTTGGTAAAGTTGCAGGATACAAAATTAATGCACAGAAATCTCTTGCATTCCTATATACTAATGATGAAAAATCTGAAAGAGAAATTAAGGAAACACTCCTATTTACCACTGCAACAAAAAGAATAAAATACCTAAGAATAAACCTACCTAGGGAGACAAAAGGCCTGTATGCAGAAAACTCTAAGACACTGATGAAAGACATTAAAGATGATACCAACAGATGGAGAGATATACCATGTTCTTGTATTGGAAGAATCAATATTGTGAAAATGACTATACTATCCAAAGCAATCTACAGATTCAATGCACTCCCTATCAAATTACCAATGGCATTTTTTACAGAACTAGAACACAAAATCTTAAAATTTGTATGGAGACACAAAAGACCCTGAATAGCCAAAGCAGTCTTGAGGGAAAGAAGCGGAGCTGGAGGAATCAGACTCCCTGACTTCATACTATACTACAAAGCTACGGTTGTCAAGACAATATGGTACTGGCACGAAAACAGAAATATAGATCAATGGAACAAGATAGAAAGCCCAGAGATAAACCCACGCATCTATGGTCAACTAGTCTGACAAAGGAGGCAAGGATATACAATGGAGAAAAGACAGTCTCTTCAATAAGTGATGTTGGGAAAACTGGACAGCTACATGTAAAAGAATGAAATTAGAACACTCCCTAACACCATACACAAAAATAAACTCAAAATGGATTAGAGACCTAAGTGTAAGACTGGACACTATAAAACTCTTAGAGGAAAACATAGGAAGAACAACACTCTTTGACATACATCACAGCAACATCTTTTTTGATCCACCTCCTTGAGTAATGGAAATAAAAACAAAAATAAACAAATGGGACCTAATGAAACTTAAAAGCTTTTGCACAGCAAGGAAACCATAAACAAAATGAAAAGACAACCCTCAGCATGGGGGAAAATATTTGCAAATGAATCAACGGACAAAAGATTGATCTCCAAAATATATAAACAGCTCACGCAGCTCAATATTAAGAAAACAAACAACCCAATCCAAAAATGGGCAGAAGACCTAAATAGACATTTCTCCAAAAACGACATACAGGTGGCCAAGAAGCACATGAAAAGCTACTCAATGTCACTAATTATTAGAGAAACGCAAATCAAAACTACAATGAGGTATCACCTCACACCAGTTAGAATGGGCATCATCAGAAAATCTACAAACAACAAATGCTGGAGAGGGTGTGGAGAAAAGGGAACCCCCTTGCACTGTTGGTGGGAATGTAAATTGATACAGCCACTATGGAGAACAGTATGGAGGTTCCTTAAAAAACTAAAAATAGAACTATCATACGACCCAGCAAGCCCACTACTGGGCATATACCCTGAGAAAACCATAATTCAAAAAGACACATGCACCCCAATGTTCATTGCAGCACTATTTACAATAGCCAGCTCATGGAAGCAACCTAAATGCCCATCAACAGATGACTGGATAAAGAAGATGTGGTAGATATATACAATGGAATATTACTCAGCCATAAAAAGGAACGAAATTGGGTCATTTGTAGGGACGTGGATGGATCTAGAGACTGTCATACAGAGTGAAGTAAGTCAGAAAGAGAAAAAGAAATACCGTATATTAACGCATATATGTGGAACCCAGAAAAATGGTACAGATGAACTGGTTTGCAGGGAAGCAATTGAGACACAGATGTAGAGAACAAACATATGGACACCAAGGGGGGAAAGCAGCAGGGGGAGGGGGTTGTGGTGTGATGAATTGGGAGATTGGGATTGACATGTATACACTGATGTGTGTAAAATGGATGACTAATAAGAACCTGCTGTATAAGAAAAAAAAAATTCTGCGTCATGAGGAAATATACACTAGCAGTCAGGAAATCATAGCATTTTCCATCTTGAAACTATTACAACGGTATTTGAACCATTCTAATAAAATTTTTTTATGCTGAAAAAAAATACCATCTCTGATCTTTTGCTAGGTGTGTGATTCACTGTTTTCCACCTTGTTTTGGGACAAAGGTGTGGTTCTCACATGCCCTACCCCCCACCCCCAAACAAATATCAGACTCCTCTAGAATAATGGAAGAACAGAAATTAAAGGTAATCCAGCACCCCTAGCAAACACTCATTAGGTATCATCTGGAAACTGTTCATGGCAAAGTAAAAAAAATTTTTAAGGAGCCACCAGTTTCTTGGAGTTAATCCACTCCTTCTTCTGCCTGCCACCTCCCAGTTATCTCACTGCTGTGTGGCAATCACCTCTGCATTGTGTCATGCACTGATTCACTCCTGGTAACTGTTAAAGGACTGAGCTTTTCAGATGATTGCTGCTTTTAAATAAAATCAGACCCATTTGAGGTCACGTCTCGGGGAATATTAAACTTGCATTCTGACATGCCTTCTTGAGTGGGCAAAAAATAATTGGAATTTCAGTAGAGAATTGGGTGTGATGTATGAAATGGATCGCATTACTCAGCTGCAACCCCGAGCGAGGAGAAGATTTCAAGTAAAACATTTGATTTACTTTTTTTTTCTGGGCTTTGTCAGTACCTGAAAAACCAGAGGCGGTTTGCTCCAGGGAAGAGATCAGGGATGGCTGGTCTGAGGAGCACAGAGACTCCAGATTCATCTCCCCTCCCACAGCTTGGGGTGCCACCTCTTCCTCCTCCACCCACCAAAGTCCTCAGAAGTCCTCTATTACCAGCTCAAATGCCACTCCCTCCTTGAAACCTCAGTAGCTGTCAGCGCTGATTCTTCTTTGCCTTGTATTGGAATTCATTGTGGTACAGCTGTCCCTAGTCTCACTCCTTTCCTCATCCCTCAGTTCCACCTCACCCCCAGCAGTATCTCCAGAGACTCCAGTGGAGTGCGAGCAGCTACAGAAGAAATCAAAGTTTCAGTGAAGCCCTTTAGCATGGAAATCCTCCCAGAGATGCTGTGGAATCGAAATTAAGAAAGGTAGAAAAGAAAAAATACAAAATGTTGAAGATTTAACCTGATAAATTTTGAGAAGAAGAAGAAATGTGGTGTAGTGGATGAGGCAGGACTTTGGGCTCAAATCTGAATGAAATTTGTAGATTCCACTCAACCAAATCCCTAGAGAAGAGATACAGCCAAGAAAATGTTAGAAACTTGGTTGCAGATTGTACAGGTTTGAACAAAGAGGGCCAAGTTTGTGGGGAAAATAGAATAGGCATTCCAAGAATAATACATGGTGTTCCCATTTAAAAAGTAAGGAAATACCATCTGAAAAGTATGGGAAAGTGCAAGTTTAGGTCTGTGTAGAGAGACACCATGCATGGCACAGCCATTATGTTCACACACAAGGTCCTCATGCCTTGGATTCAACTGCCAGCTCCACCATAAAGCTCTGTGCCGTGGGCAATTCTTTAACCTCTCAATGCCTAAGTTCCCCCCACCTGCCAAATGGGAAATGAATAATGGCCACCTCATGGTATTCTTGTAAAGATTGAAGGAGTTGCCAGCAATGATGCCTGGCACATAGTGAGTACCATATCATGTTACTTTATTATACATTATAAAATTTGAAAGATCTACTTGGTGATTTAGTTGGAACAAATAAAGAAACCTCAGGAATAACCTTATCAAGTCCTCCACAGGTGATGAAACATAGTGTCATTATATGACCTTTATAAGCCACCTGAAATGCATTTTATTACCTACTAGTCTCTTTGGGTCATTTTAAAATGGGTTTTTATGTATTTAAATCTTGTCTTCCAGTATGACTCTTGAATGCAGGAACTTCTGTCTTAACCTTACGTGACACTAACAATGTGAGGCACATATAGCAGAGCTTAATAATACCTGTTAGTTTCTTTAAAATACAAAATTTCAAGTGTATCCCAATGACAATCATTTACACATTAGCAATGAATCATTTATTTATTTATTTATTTATTTTAATGGCACTTTGGAAGACCCAGATGGCCCTGGCAGAAAGGTCTGAATGAGTAAGTGTTAACAAAGGGAGAGAAGGCCCCGGAAGGAATTGTGACCTGGGCAGCAGGTCTTGCTGGGTCTTGGTAGTCAGAGGAGAGAAGGCATGTTTACTGAAAAAGTTTGATGAAAGCAAACAGAAGGTATACCAAGGACTATGGCCCATACTTTTCAACTGCCCCTCTCTGTCCAGCTACAGCAGACTCCACTTCATGTGTGATTTCACAGATGTGGAGCCCCTGTCCTCAGGCTGCTCACAGCCCATTGAAGAAACAGACAGGTCAACAGCCTCACAACACAACCCAGGCCATGGAGGGAGGCCCTGCAAAGCCCCAGAGCTCAGAACTCAACCTGAAGCTTTGACCAGGAGGTGACATTTGTCCTTCTTGTTAATCAAACATTAAGGGAACCACTGGGAACAGCAGGGAGGCAGGGAAGATCGAATCACTTCACTAAACCATCCATTTGTAAGCCATTTCTAGCTAACCAATTTTCTGCTGGGGGGTGGGGAAGGGGAAATGAGAAGAAAAACCAAGTCCAGTGTTCCTAATTCTGAGGGGATGAATAGACTTGGCCGACGTGGGACAGAGAGTGTGCTTCGATGGAAAGGCAAGACTCTCCTTTGGGATGTATAGAATTGGGGGCAAAGGGAGGCAAAGTGGGCTTGGGGATGTAGGCTCTGGAGGAGTGAAGTAGGGAGCGAGTTCCTGTCCTCCCAGTGGGCTCTCCCTCACTGAGCAGATCACTTGCAGAGACTGGAGTGACTACACGAAGGAGAGACTGGGGTTCTGTTCAACAGCTGGATAGAGCTGGTGACTGTCCCTTTGCCACTGAGCTAGAGGTGGCAGTGGGACAGCGTATATTCCAGAGGTTTGGCATGCCAAAGTCCAGGAGGACCGAGGAGTCAAGTGGACACAGCAGGAGCAGGGTTTGTGCCACCTTGCCAATCCACTGAAATACACTGCCCTCCAGATGAGGGAACCCTTCAGGGAGCTGCGGGGTGTGAAGCCAGCGATGAAAATTGAGAGGAGCAGAAGGAGACTGAGCTAGGTGTCCCCACTTCCTCCCAGCAGCAGTGCCCACATTCTGTCCAGCCTAGACCCACCCGTCAGATTGAGGACCTTCAAAGTAAAGGGACAGGGCGTGCAACCAGTTGAGTTGCCAGATGAAATACTGGACACCCAGTTAAATCTGAACTTCAGACAAGGAATAATTGTTATTGCATAAGACATACTTACACTAAAAAAAGACAAACGGAATAATTGTTACTGCATGAGACATACTTCCAGTAAAAAAACTATTCCTTGTTTATCTGAAATTCAAATTTAACTGGGTGTCCTTTTTTTAAAATTTGTTTTGCTAAATCTGGCATTTCTAGTAACAGGACAACATGCTAAGTGAACTTCAACATTTTGAGGATGGTATTAATGTAGTAGGGTCTTGTCATGTCTTGGCAAAGGTGGGAGCTTCCACAAATGGTGCTGACTTCTCCAGGCTCTGGGATTTGGTTACTAACTCCCAGGTGACAGTTCCCTCTCTAAGCACTGGGTCCCTCTTCCCTCTGGGAGCTGTGAGACAAAAAGAGAAAAGAAATATTCTACAAAGCCTAGTTTGATTGGCCAGCCAAAGCAATAGGCAATAGCTCAGGGGTTTCAAACTGCAGGTCACAACTCCTACAGGTTGTGAACCCAGGTCATGCCAGCATTTTGAGTAGGGGGTAGGGTGGGTTAGGGGAGGCAATCAGAGTGTACTGCCTGCATTTTATCTCAAAAAAATCTTCTGTGTCTGTGAGTCACTGTGTGTGTACATAGTTAATGATGTTTCTTACTGTGGTCAGGGTCCAAAATGTTTGAAAGGTACTGATATGATGTTGAGACTTGCAAGGCATTATTGTGAAAACTGTATTGGATCAACAGCCAGGATGATTTGGTTTCACACTCACAGGATAGGGTAAGCTTTGCCTTGTTCTGGAAAAATCACCCTCTGGAACTGCCTTATCTTTTCATGGAATCTGCAGCCTCTGCATATAGATGGCCAATCCTTCATTTAAATCACTTAGAGTTCCCAGTGTTGTTCATTTTGCTGTAATCACTTACTAAAAGCATACATTGGAATCATATATTGTTGTACCCAATCTTAGGCATTAAATAAAAGTGTTAATGTGGAACTAAAGGCACTGTCCAAATGGCCATAGTGGTTTTTCACATTTGTTTTATTTCCTCCTCTAAAGGGAAAGCTTTTCAACTTTGAAATCCATGGAGATTACTTGGGATAATTCCCCAAAGCTATCCTAAATGGTTTTGAAAGAGTCATAATTTCTCTCATTCAAAGAATATATGATGCTTTTACTTAGAAAGAGGAAGAAAAAATGTTTGCAGTTTCACTTGGACATTTAAAAAAATTCCTATAACAATTAGCTCTTGATTCATAAATTATAAATAAATAAAGCTATTTTAGCATCCACTGTTACTAAAACATTGTGTCCTGTGATGTTTTAGTCTTTATTGATCCAGGGATTTAATTTTTATCTTGAGCTCTTTTGTAGGAAAATAGCTTATAAATCTTAAGTATAAATACTTATTGTCCTGTACCAATTGCTCCAACCTCTTTTTCTCCAAATTTTGCATTTATGTGTGGATGAAATGGATTTGCCATGCTTTTTTCAGTGGACGATACTGGTTGGCCATGGAATGTACAGGCTTTGGAGGCAGATACACCAGGATTTGAAACTAATTCTGACACACAGGAACACTGTGATTTTGACAGGCACATAAGGCCTTGGAGCCTCAACATCCTTCAATGTAAGATGGGAAAAACCAAAGTACCTAACCTGTAGAGCTGTTGTGGGTTTATATGAGAGAATAAATATAAAATAAAGCCTGGCATGGGAGAGACAATGCTATATATTCACCACATTCCATTTCTATTTCCTCTTTATGAAGCTTAACACCACATTTTCAACCTCCCTTGTAGTTAGTTTGGGGTCATGTGACTGGGCTGTGGTGTGGGCTATTTCTAGGCCTGGCTACCTAACCTGGCTACCATGGGGGCACATGTTTTAGCTCATGTGGCTACAAGACAAAGGAAGATTGCCCAACCCACATAAGACTTTATGTAAGCAAAGAAATCAACCTTTCTTTGTAAAGCCATTAAGATTTTGGGGTTTATTTGTTACTGCAGCATTGACTAGCCTACTCTGACTAATACACTTGAGATATATAGAGAGATATAGACTAGATAGATAGATAGCTAGTAAACAGCTAGTAAACTTTAGCATTTAAGTTATCTATGAACCTTAAAGTATAGAATGAGTCCTTTGATATATATTAAGAGAAAAAAAGCGAGACAATATATACTGTGCCACATTTTGTATAAGAAAGAAACAGAAATTAAGATGTACATATGTATTTGCTTATCTTTGAAAAAAAAAGTATAGGAAAGGAGAAACCAGAAACTAATAAAAATGGTTATCTATAAAGGGTAGCTTGGAACAGGGTGGACATGATAGTCATGGGAGTGAGACTTCTCTGACTAAACGTGTTTATACAGTATTGGTTTTTGAACCATGTAGTTTACATATTCAGAAATAAGAGTAAATCGTAAAGGAAAAATGCCCTAAAGTTGGACCTTAAAAGAAACAAATGGCCCAATTCTATATGAAATTGGTTATTCAAACAACAATGAAAAAGAAACTTATTTGGGGTAACCTGAACAATCTACTCTGACTGTACATACAGTAATATTATTGGGAACAAGGAATTTCTAGTATAAGAGGGAAAAAATAAAATAAAAGAGAATTTAAGAAAAAAAATTATGTTGAATGCCAATGACAATATGAACTCATACAATTCATATTTCCCCCCCATATATATATATGTATATATGGTCTCCTAGCTGTGTTCCTGAAAGAGCCTAGAAACAACGTTCTAGTGGCAATGAGTCCAACTAGCCCCCTTATCTTGCATCTCCCAATATAATAACTGGCACAGGCAAGAATAATCAAATGGGTACTACAATCACTACATGAAAGGTGGTTGGGCAATAGGTTATTCCCACAGGGGCGAAGTACCACTCCACAGATCATTATTAATTTCAAAGGGAAAGCTGTTCCTTTGGTACCTGATGCAATGTATACCCATCCCCACAGAAGCATTTGGCCTTGCCTGTCCCTCAGGACCCACTTGCCCTGATTGCTGGATAAGCTGGCCCCAGTGATGGTTGTAAAGCTTCAGCCTCCACCTTGTCACCTCATCTCCTACAATGACAGATGTCTCTGCTTTGGCAAGGCTGTCGTTACACCTTCCAGGGCCGAAGCTGCAGCCACTCCCATGGCCAGGTCCAATGCAGCAGGACCCACGGAGGCCCTGGTTTTTCCAGTGGCTGCCCAGAGGCACCTAGTAACACAGTCCAGAAGTACAGATACATCAACACCCCACAGGTTTTATCCTGGAGGAGTCCTCCAGGATGTAATAGTGTCAAACAGCAACTCTGAAAATATCACACATGACCAAGTGACCAGCCAGGCTGCTTATGAAGCCATTGCCAGCTCAGCAATGAACCACCTTTTATTCATTTCCCTCCTTTTCTGCCTTAATTCTTTCCCCCTTTTTTGGCTCCCATGGATCGTACCCATCATAAAACACTAGCATGTAAACTTTGCCTCAGTCTCTGTTCCCAGGCAAGTGCTTCTCCATGGAAGTATGGCAGTCACTTTCTCAACCCAGTCATCACCTTTAGCATCACTAGTAGTGGAAAAACCCAACATGTGAGAACCTCTTCATGAGATGCCTCTGAAGCATTCTTGCAAATGATGTTTAACCCAAAACTAATCAAGCCTCCAGACTGAATTTCCATTTTAAGGGCAATACAGGCATAAAAGAAAAAGTTAAAGAACACCGTCAGGAAACAATCAGACAAATGAAGAATGTGCAACTCTCTATAAATCCCCTGGGCTGGACTCTTCAAAAGTCGATGTCATAAGTCAAAACCAAACAGAAGTTATGGTGGGGGAGATTTTCTAGGTTAACCTCCAGATGGACTCCACAAACCTTGATTAGCTCACAGGCGAAACTGCATAGAAGTCTTTAAGGGACAATTAAAAATATTTAAATATGTGTCCACTGACAGACAAATGGATAAAGAAGATGTGGTACATATATGCAATGGAATATTACTCAGCCATAAAAAGGAACGAACTTGGGTCATTTGTAGAGATGTGGATGCATCTAGAGACTGTCATACAGAGTGAAGTAAGTCAGAAAGAGAAAAACAAATATCATATATTAACACATATATGTGGACCCTAGAAAATGGTACAGATGAACCAGTTTGCAGAGCAGAAACTGAGACACAGAAGTAGAGAAAAAATGTATGGACGCCAAGGGGGGAAAGCAGCGGGGGGTGGGGGGGGGGGGGGTGTGATGAATTGGGAGATTGGGATTGACATGTATATACTGATGTGTATAAAATGGATGACTAATAAGAAACTGCTGTATAAAATATATATATATATATATATTTAAATATGGCTTGGATATTAGTTGTGATTAGTTGTGATTGTAGAATGATTGTTAATTTTCTTAGGTGTGATAGTGGCATTGTGGTTATACAGGTGATTGTCCTAATTCTTAGGAGATTCATGCTGAAGTATCTAAGAATCATGATGTCATACTGACAACTTAGTTTCAAAACTGATGTGTCTTTGGTGTATGTGTGGTTGGGGGGGTGGGGAAGAAGGAGAGAGTGCAAATATCATAAAACATTAACAACCATTGTATCTAGATGGAAACATTAACAACCATTGTATCTAGATTTTAAATTTTCACAATAAAATGTCGGGAGATAAACACCGAAAAAATCTAGATAAAATGTAGGATATATTCACATTTGAAGAAATGTTTTAAACCATGTTTTATTTTCCTCAGTTTCCAGCAAGCAGCCAATACTTTATCAGGGATTAATTCATCCACCTCAAAATGGATAGTCACACCCAAATTGCTATGCTTTCAAAAGCTTTTTACCTCTTGCAGGTCTCTAGCAATTTCCCAAGGAGAAAATATTTGATACCATTACGCACACCTCAATTCTTAGTTGGCAGAATAACCAGCGAGCAGTACAGAGCTGCTTCCTTTGAAAAACTTTTCCAGGGCACAAACTGTGAGTATTGAGGCACTGAGGCACCATGGAGAAAATGTATTTTAGACGTAAATTTTGATTGATCTGATAGAGGCATCAGTTATCTTTTCCATGCACTGCAAATCTCGTGTAGGATTCAGATACGAATAGCATCATTCTCTACAGCTGTATTGGCAACAGATAGACACGAATTTACAAATATAGTAATATACACAGTTATTTCAGGCTTCTATTATTAGCACCACCTCTTGACTCATGGGGAAAACTCCTCCCAAACTCTTTTTGTTAATGTGACTATTGCATTTGTTTTGACAGAGTTTTCTATTATCACCATTCCTCCTACCCACAACTTGCACTTTATTCTCAAGATGCCTCCAGACAGAATTGCTACCCCCACGCCCCCTTCTGCTCTCACCAAGGTGACTGGGCCCAGGTTAGCCAACCTTCAGTGCCTCCACCCATGACAGAGTCCCAGGAAAGCGTGCCACCATTATATTCATGCTAACTAGGCTGGCTAATAAACTCATAAAGGAGTCCCCCACAGGTCAGGTTGTTTCTGCTCCATCCAGGGAGGGGTCCTTCTTATACCCACAGAATGGTCATAGTACACTAATAATGCTCATTTTCCCATATTTAATGGTAGAACTCTTCAGTTAAGGCTGAGTTCATGACCATAGCATTAGGTTTCTGCTGCATCAATGCTGCATAATAAGCAACCCCAAAATCTCAGTAGTTTCCCAAAAAAGCCATTTATTTTTCTTTCAGATCAGCAGAAGCAGCTCTGCTTCAGGCTATGAACTGATTTAGGTCTGCTCCACTTGTCTCTCATCCCCTGGACCAATGGCTACCTGGGGCAGGCTCTTCTCAATGTAGGGTGGCAGCTGTGCCGGTAGGGCGCACAGAAACACAAGGGGCCATTTAAGGCCTTGGCTCAGAACTGATATACTGTCACTTCTGCCACATATGCCTCTGGCCAAAGCCCAAAGTCAATGGGGTAGGGAAGTACTCTCCATCCTGGGGAACATCGCCAAGAGCAGGGAAGAGAGGAAGAATTGCAGGCAGATCATTCAATTGACCTCAGCTTTCCTTGCAGCTTGGTGTGTCCTTGCAACTAAGTTTTGGCCAAAGGGATGTGAGGGGAAGCAATGTGTGCAGCCTTGCCCTTGTAAGGATCGGGAATGCCCTGTCTTTCCCCTGCCTATCACCTGGGGGCATGGTGGGACTGCAGCAGTCATCTGGCCCAGAGGCAGATGGCACAGCCAGTCCTACCTCTGGACTGTTACACATATGTCACTTACACTGCTGGATTTTTGCATCTCTGTTATGGCCTCTTAGAACCATAGTTAGCTAGTACACCATTCATTCATTCATTCAACAAGTATTTACTGAGTGTCTTCTCTGTGCCAGGCATTGTGCTAGGCCTTGGAGGAAGTGACAATGGGCAAAAGCAAGACAGAGACTAATGGATGTTGCCTTCCTTAGGACAGAGTAGCCTAGAGAAGGGAACAAATAAACCCCAAATCTCAGTGAGTTAATGTGCTTAAAGGTCTATTTCTTGCTCATGCAAAGTCTAATATGGTGCTGGTGGCCCTCCTACATCTTCTAGTCAACTAATTTTGAGATATAAACTTCCCAGGTTTCTGGAACAGTGGAAGAGAGAGCTGGAAGATTACAGAATTTTTTATGTGCCAAGCCAGGAAGTAGCTTATATCACACCATCCACATTTCCTTGGCCAGAACTCAGTCACATGATCACCCTTAACTGCAAAGAAAAGTGGGAATAGTAGTCCTCCTACAAAGCCAGGAAGAGGAACTCTGCCGCAGATGCATAGTTATAAACTAGGAGAGGACTCTGCTCTGGCCTCAGCCTTTTTAGCTTAGCTCACTTACCTCCTGAGTATGTGTGTGGCTGTGCCATCCTCAGAGTAATCCCTGAAATTTGCAGGAAAGCAGTTCAGAGCAGCATACAGCGGTAAAGCAACTTCCTTCACTTTCTCTGATTCTTGTCAGTTGCAATCTACCACCATTCATTTCTGAGAACACTGTTTTCTTCCCTCCATTTTATAATTCTCTCTCCTCCTCGTATTAGTTGGGCTTCTCCATAGAAACAGAATAAAGAGCATGTGTCTGTCTGTCTGTCTATCTACTTATTGTGCGTGAGAGAGAGAGAGAGGAAGAAGAAGGAGGAGGAGGGGGAGGAGGGAGGAGGGAGGAGGAAGAAAAGGAGAAGAGAGTGATTGATTTTAAGGAAATTGCTCACGCAATTATGGAGACTGGCAAGTCCAAAACCTGCAGGGTGGGCCAGCAGGCTGGAGAGCTTCAGGGAAGAGTTGATGTTGCAGTTCAAGTCCAAAGGCTCACAGCTGGCACAATTCCTTCTAGCTCAGGGGAGGTCAGTCTTTCTGCACCATACAGGCCTTCAGCTGATTGGACAAGGCCCACCCATATTAAAGTCAATCAATTTGGAAATCTCATCCAAAAAGACTCTGACAGAAACATCTAAAATAATGTTTAACCAAATATCTAGGCACCATGGCCCAGCCAAGCTGACACATGAAATTAAACATCACATCTTCCAAGGCTAGTTTTTAACACTTTATATTTCTTGTCTAAAGTGGGAGGCAGAGTGATATGGCGGTGGGGCATGGGGGAGGGAAGTCAAAGTGTGGGTTCAAATCCCAAGTCTTACTCAACTGACCTCAAGTTTTCTAATTTGTAAAATGGGAATAAGAATGGTTACCTTGAGTGGATCTGTAAAAATTAAGAGATCATATATGTGAGACACCTAGACTTACGCCTGACAAATAGTGACAATTATTAAGTTTTCAATTTGAAAAGAAGGTTCATTGAACACTCTACGTATCCGTATTTTTACTGATGCTTTTTATTTGCAGGTGACTCTCCACCCTTTCTGTTTTCCTTCTGAAACCGAGCAGCGTATCAACAAGAAGAAAATTCCCTGCTACAGTGGATAGTTCTCATGTGGTTTCACCAACTCCTGGCGCTTGAGTTGCCAGCAGTCAGCTGTGTCCTGGATGCTTTGCCTTCCTATTTTTCCATGAGCCATCATTGATGACCCATGCAATGGCACATGTTTGCACAACTTATTTAGGCACTCCAGAGAAAAACCAAGGGGAAAGAGAAGTGAGGAAGGGTGATAGGAACAAATAAAAGGTGGGAGTTGGCAGGAAATGAGGCAAGGAGAAAAAGGAACAGAAATCATATTTTCTACTAATTTTCTTTGTGTTTCTGTGTCAGTTTATAAATTAGCATCTGACTGATTGGACAAACCAACTTTTCTGATACTCTCATCCAGCCAGGCTACAGATTTCTCCATTGGGGTGGAACTGAGGAAGCTTTAAGAGTGGGCCAAAGCCACATGGGGACATGTGTCATAATAAGCAACATGGTCTTTCATAAGTTGAGTGTTGCTGAAGGCTTGGAGTAAGTAATGTAGAGGGTATCAAACAGTGCTCCTTTTAGACTTGGTTTTCTAGTTAGGCAACTGGCTAAGCCACTTGTACAAAAAGACCCCAAACACATTAGCTTTAACAAGACAGGCCTCCGTTTCTCTTTTAGGTAACAGTACAGAGATGGGCAGGCAGACGTCACAGAGCACTAGCTGAACTGCTCCACAAGGTCACTGGGTACTGAGGCAGGAATGTTGGCATTGCCATCATCAATACATGGCATCCACCTGTGGATCCAAGATGTCACTCCAATGCCACTTCAGTTGTCCCCTTTCCCAGCCAGGTGGAAGGGGCAGAAGAAGCAGAGGGTTAAAAGCTTTTTTTTTTTTTAAGGACATTACCTGAAAGTTGTCCTTCAATTCTGCTCACATCCCTTTGTCCAAAAGCTTGAAGGGAAGCTGGGCACATGCCCTGCCAAAAACTGCAGGGAGGGATCTGATTACACTGGGTGCCTCTGAGTAGCTAGGAGTCTCTGCCATACCTAATTCTTTGAAGGTTTTTCAAATCCTTCATAAGAATCTGACCCAGTGGGCAACACCCCAGTTTTCTATTCTCTACCTGAGAAGCTCCCCTATCACCTATTTGAGGTTTCTATCTAAATTTCTGTCTGAGAAATTAGTTTTTCTGCTTAAAAAGAAGAGAGACGCTCAAATCAGTGAGGTGACTCAGCCAAAAGCACTTGTTACAACTTGCAACTATGCCTGAAGCCCTGGCCATGGCCATTCTGACTCAGTCAGGGGAATCTGAGGTGAGTGGTGGTGGTGCTGTCCACAGCCAGGCTCCTCACATAGGAAGTTCATCTGCTTTCCCACCCTCCCCCCCACCCAATCTCTCTCCCACACTCATACCTAACAGTTCTCAACCTCAGGAGAAAATAAGAATACCAAGATTGAAAAATTCCATTTTGCTTCAAGGGCAGTTACTGGGTTTCCTCATGAAATGTCTTCACAATGGATGTGCTGCATCTTCACTCTCCCCCAGTAATTACCACCAAAGTCCCCCTTTACCCAGTGTCCTCAGAGGTACTAGGTGAGGTGGGATGGGGGGGCGCTAGTTATCCCCATATTTGGCTCTTCTTCTGACGTGAGAAGGGTATTTGTCAGGTGTCATGGCTGCCCCCACCCCATTTCCAGGACCCCCCTCAAGGCAAATGCTGATCTCCCCTTGAGCCAAGTGTGCCTGTCACATCCTGCTCCTCCAGGAAGGTCCTGCTGACTGGAATGCAGGCTGGATCTAGGGTAGCCTCCTTGGCTCACAGGAAGGAAGCAGCACAAGAGAAGGCTGAGTAACAAGATAATGGGAGCCTGAGTCCCTGAAGATTGCAGAGCCACCATAGCAGGCCTGAGCTGCTGTTTCAGACCTTCATCTTGTCTAAACTACCTTCATTTAAGATCTCACTTAAAGCATCCATCACCATTCTAATTGGTGGTGATGGGGGAGGTGGGTGAAATACTACTTTCCAGCTGTCAAAGAAAAAGCTAGATACTAATCAAAGCAGTAGGAACAGATTTTATTCGATAACTATGGCAATAGGGAAGAGGGTCCAGTGTGAACTAAACTCTACTTCAATTTGTGTAAAACTGGGCATTTTAAAGGGAGAATGAGGGAGGAGGGAGGAGGAAATGAGGAAGGGTGGGAGCAGAGTCAGGGAAATGGAAACAAACAAAAAGGGTGATTAAGCCATTGGGATTTGCTAACTGACATTTATGGAAGCTAGGCTCCTACCCTCCTACAGAGACTGGGAGACAGGGACCCTATCTTCAAGTGTTGGCTGGAACAGACAGAACATTCTTTTGAGTTTTCCCAGGCAGGAACTTCAGGGGGGCTGGAGTAGTCATCCTCAGGGACATGGCCTCGAGCTGTTAAAAACTATGCTAGTGGCGCAGTGGTTGAGAGTCCGCCTGCCGATGCAGGGGATGCGGGTTCGTGTCCCGGTCCGGGAAGATCCCGCATGCCGCGGAGCAGCTGGGCCCGTGAGCCATGGCCGCCGAGCCTGCGCGTCCAGAGCCTGTGCTCCGCAACAGGAGAGGCCACAGCAGTGAGAGGCCCGCGTACCACAAAAAACAGAAAAACAAAAAACAAAAAAACAAAACAAACAAAACAAAAAAAACAAAACAAAAAAACTATGCTAGTGTTTGTCTGTCTCTAAATGCAGGATATGTGTGGAGTCATTATGTGCCAAGAGCTCCTTCTGCAGTGCTCGCAGTCCACCTCACTCCCAGATCTGGGATCTCTGTGGGGCGGCCCCAGGACAGCTTGGCGCTTAGGACCTCAGGAGAGCGAAACAGATCCAGGGCTTCCTGGCTAGCAGCCCCGCACATGCAGGCCCTCTCCTCTGCAGGAGACAGGGCAGCCAGGGGAAAAATCGTTGGAAAACAAGCTAGGAGAAAAGGAGCCGCAGTCCTCATCCTTCTTCTTGGTTTCTCTCATGGTTTGATAAGCTAGAATGGGCCTTTAGTCAAAATCTGAGTCTCCTGCTTCCTAGAGCTGTGGAGCAGGGAGCAGGGTGGTCTGGATTGTACTTCTAGAGGCTCCGAAAGTGCAGCGGCAGGGATCGGGGTCTGAGCTATGACTTCAGGAGCGCCCCCCCCAGAGCCCCCATGCCTCATCTTGCTCCCTAACAACTCCTCTCCTTACCCCACCACCAACTCCTAGCCCCCACCCCCTACCCCGTCCCCAGAGTACTCCCCTTCTCTCTTTCACACCCGTCCTTGACCCCAATTACCATGTGTGCTTGCTGGTGCCTTCCAAAGTCAGTCTTTCTCCAGCTGTGCGTCCATCTACCCGTGAATTTCTCCCTCCTCCTTTGCTTGGCTAATACCTACTCAACCTAGCCATCAGCCCTCAGCTGTCAGCTTGAACACTGCCTCTTCATTTTGTCTTTACCTGAGCCTCCAAACCAGGTCAGTCTCCACTCCCTCCTACCTCTGGATTTCTATCATTTCTACCACCATTGCTTACCTGTCTCCCTGTCATTGTCATGACCATCTAATGGTTTTACATACTGGAATGAAGCAGCATAAGGGTAGCAACCCTCTCACTCTTGCCTCATCCCTAGCACCAAGGAGGGGCTCAGGAAATTTCAGTTAGATAAGCAGATGTGGAAACCTGATTGAATGGTGGAAAAGAGGTGTAGAGTGGGAGAAAAGTGAGGCCCCAGCTGTCATCCACTCTTCCCTGAAGTCTGACAGTGCAAGGAAGCACATGAAAAGAGAAGTATTTCAGGGTACAACAGAGTAAACGAAGGCTGACTTAACACTGGGGTCAAAGCCGGCATGTTTGAAAGTGGAAGCTAGGGAGCCAGTGGAGAGGAGAAAGTTGAGAAGGTGGGGAGGGGAGTAGAGTTGAAGGAAGGGGACCTGGTTTGGAAAAGGCAACAAGAAAGAAAGTAAAGTATGCTCAAAGACATAAAAAAAAAAAAGCAGGCATCACAGATCTTAGTAGTGTACCTGCCCTGTACCTGTTGCACAATAAATGTTTGAAGGGGAGAGGTGAAAAATTGTGGTTGCCTATTTCAGATGACCTCAGTCTTCTTAGGGAAATAGGAGGTTAGGTCTTATGAAAAATGGGCATTGAGAATCAAGAAATATTCTCTGGTGGTGGGATGAACTTGGAGATTGGGATTGACATATATACACTAATGTGTATAATATAGATAACTAATAAGAACCAGCTGTATAAAAAATAATTTAAAAAATTCAAAAAAAAAAAGAAATATGCTCATTTGTTAGTGTATTAGTTAGGACTGACTAAGTTCTATAACAAGAAGACTCAAAATACAATGGCTCTACAGTGTAGTCTCTATGCTATAGAAATTTAATTCTTGTACCCTTAGCAGTCCAGGATGGGTATCCAGGTCAGTGGGTAGTTCCCCTCTTGTTGATCATGTAGGCACACAGGCTCCACCATCCTCTAATGTCTAGAGAAAATGGAAAGAACATGCAGAGCATGCAAAGGAGGTTCTCATGGACCTGGCATGGAAGGAACACACATTTCTGTTCACATTCCTTTGGAGGGATCTTAGTCATGTGTCCTCAACCAACTCTAAAAAGGGCTGGAAGATGTTAGTCTAGCTGTGTGCCCACAGGAGAGAACAGAGTTTGATACACAGCTAGTGGTTTTCACCACTGTGGTAGGCAGAAAAATGGACCCCAAAGATGTCCACATCCTAATCCCTAGAACCTGTGAATATGTTACCTTACATGGCAAAGGGACTTTGCAGATGTTTAGGACCTTGATATGAGGTAGTTATTCTGCATTATCCCCCCGGGTCCAGTGTAATCACAAGGGTCCTTATAAGTGAAAGAGGGAGACAGGAGAGTTACTCAGTATCAGAGTGATGCAGCATGAGAAAGACTTGTCTGGGCATTGTTTGCTTTGAAGATGGAAGGGGGCCATGAGCTAAGGAACTCAGGCAGCCTGTAGAAGCTAAAAAAGACAAGGAATGGATTCTCCTCTAAAGCCTCCAAAAAGAATACAACTCCTGCTGATACCTTGATTTTAGCACAATTTCAGATTTCAGACCCATTTCAGATTTCTGATTTCCAGAACTCTAAGATAATACATTTATATTGTTTTAAGCCATCAAATTTTGGAGATTTGTTACAGCAGCAAGTGGAAACTAATACAACCAAATTTGGTAATTCCTTTTTTAAAGAAGTACCTATTAATGGTATGAAGCATTATTTTAAATTTTAAGAAGACGAGACTATGTGTTGACTTTCCACCTTATGCACAAGCCTATTGACTGCCTCGTGAACTCGCAGGAACAAGTCAGGGCTGGAGGACTTTAATGTGGGGAGGTTCTAGAACAGCAGTTTCCAAAATGTGGTCCCCAGACCAACAGAATCTGCCTCTCCTAAGAACTTATAGAAATGCAAATTCTCAGCCAACCCAGACCTACTGAATCAGAAACTCTGGGGCCCAGCAGTCTGTGTTTAACAAGCCCTCCATGTGATTCTGACACTTGCTCAAGTTTGAGAATAGGACTAAGGCTCTATTCTAGATTGAAAGAAACTAAAAAGAAGCAAAAATGAATTAGCAATGCACAATGCTAAACTGGGTCTTTTTATTCCAAAGGACATTATTGGAACAATTAAAGAAATCTGGATGGAGTCAGAGCATTCATAGTAATGAATCCATGTTAATTTCCTGATTTTGATGGTTGTGTGGTGGTGATGTAGGAGGTCCTTGCTTGCAGGAAATATACACTAAAAGTATTCAGATGTAATGAAGTGCCTTGTTAGGAACTTAATTCTCAAATGATTCAGGGAAAAAAACAGTTTTAAACTATCATTTCCATTTTTCTTTGAGACTATTTCAAGATTTTTTTTTAATTTTGAAAAACAAACAAACAAACCAGCAAGATACCATTTGTCAAATATCAGCTTGGTAAAGGTGAAAAACGTGTGTAACACCTAGTGTTGGTGAAGGTATGGGAAACAAAGTTTCACACACCATGGTTGGAATTATAAGTTGTTGTAATATTTTTGGAAGGCAATTTTACAATATCTATCAAAAATTTTAAAGCAAATTTTTCTTAGCAATTCTGCTGAGGGTAGGGAAATATATTTTATTGCAGTACTGTTTATACTAGAAAAAAACTGGAAACAACTGAAGTGTTTATCATTAGGTGACTGGTTAAATAAATTATGGTATAAAATATGCAGTGAGTTACTTGGCTTTAGATCACAACTTCTAAAGGTCTTGAACCAAGTTCCCTTTTGCTGAAAGATTTTAAAAGTCTAAGGAAAGGCTGTGAAAGAATTCTGTAGAAAGTTATAAGGTGCGGGGTTGAGAGCTTGGCATATAGCAGTGTGACATTCAGGTTCCAACCAGGAACATATAAACCACTCTAAGTATTTGGATGGAGGGAATCTAATGCAAGGGATTGGTGACATACTCAGGGATCAGAGAAAGCTGATACAGATACAGCTTTTAAAATAACAATGCTCAAGGAAATAAAAGACAAATTTGAGAATTTGGCAAATCACAAGAAAGGAGGCAGATGGAAAGTCCATAACTGAAAAATATAGTATATATTTAATAGCAGATTACACGGTGAACTGGAAGATAAGTTATATGCAGAATGAAGCCTGGGTAGGGAGTGAGGGGACAAAGGGATGGAAATGAGAGATTAAGAGGCATAAGAGATACAGTGAGAAGGTCTAACATACCTTTATTTGGAGTCCCAGAAGGAAAGAGAAAGATAATGGTATAGAACTAATATTCAAGCACACAATGGCTGAAAATTTACCAAAACTGAAGAAAGATACATTATCTACAAATTTAACAGCCCTAAGAATCCCAAGCAGGATTAGTTACTAAAAAGGTAATCCATACCTAAACATATCATAGTAAAACTGGACTAAACTAAAGACAGAGAAAAAACCTTAAAGAAGCCATTAACAAAAGAACATATTAAACAGGCAGATTAACAGCTGACTGCTCACTAGCTAGAGAAGAAGTCAGAAATTGGTGGCTTGATGCCTCCAATGTGACAAAAGAATGTGATGCTCAACCTAGAATTCTATTCCCAGAAAAAATATCTGTTAAGATCGAAGGTGGGGGACATCCCTGGTGGTCCAGTGGTTAAGAATCCACCTTCCAATGAAAGGGACGTGGGTTCAATCCCTGGTTGGGGAACTAAGATCCCACATGATGCAGGGCAACTAAGCCCGTGCGCCACAGCTGCTGAGCTCGCATGCTCTGGAGCCCATGTGCCACAACTAGAGAGAAGCCCGTGTGCCACAACGAAAGATCCTGCATGCTGCAACTAAGACCCAACACAGCCAAATTAATTAAGTAATAAAAAAAATAAAATGACATTATTCAATTCCAAAAAAAAAAAAGAACAAAAGTGGAAAAAACTGTTTTTAGGCAAACAAAAGTTGGAAGGTTCTACCTCTAACATGACAGAATGTTCTAAAGAAAGTTTTTCAGACACAAGGAAAATGACCACACAAGGAAGGTTAGGGAGGGAGAGAAGAATGAAGAGCAATGGAAAGTAATTATAACAGTAAATATATGGATAAATCTAAATAAATATTTGGTGTAGAAAATAATAATAATGTATTTTAATACATATCTATACATTTATACATACATAATTAAAATTCACAAAAACAATAGCATATAAGATGAGATAAATAAAGTATTCTAAGATCCTTTCATTGTCTAGGATGAAGATAAAAGTATCAATTATCAGGCTTCCCTGGTGGCGCAGTGGTTGAGAGTCCCCCTGCCGATGCAGGGGACGCGGGTTTGTGCCCGGGTCCGGGAAGATCCCACATGCCGTGGAGCGGCTGGGCCTGTGAGCCATAGCCGCTGAGCCTGCGCGTCCGGAGCCTGTGCTCCGCAACAGGAGAGGCCACAACAGTGAGAGGCCCGCGTACCGCAAAAAACAAAACAAAACAAAAAGTATCAATTATCACTAGGCTTTGATAAGTCAAGAATGGATCTTTTAATTCCTTGCCCATTAAAAGAATGGAAAAACTGTACAACTTCCAAATCAACAGAGGGGAAAATAGAATAATTGTGATAGAATTCTAATAGAATAATTCTAATCTAACCTGAAAGCAAGAAAAGAGATAACAGGACTTAAGATTATGTGGGATAAATAAAACCAGTGAATAAGATTGAAACCAAAACATAACAGAAGTTGTATATTAAAGACCTAATGCTCTTCTTAAAAAAAGTTATCAAACTTAAAACAACAACAACTATATGCTATTTCCAAGAGGCACATTTAAAATAAGGACACAGAAATGTTGAAAGTGAAAGGATGGAAAGAGCTATGCCAGGTAACAATAATCAAAAAGAAGTTGATGTTATTAATACCAGAAAAAAATAGCCTAAATAAGCCAAAGGCATTACTACAGATAGAGTTTTACTTCTTAAAGTTTCAATACACCAGGAAGATATAACAATTCTGTATTTTCATGACCCTAATAACATGACTTCAAATATATAAAGCAAAATTCACAGAACTATAATTAGAAATGGATAACTCAACAATTATCTCATTAATCAATAGAACAAGCAGATAAAAATTCATAAGGAGCAGAGAAGATCTGAACAATACATTACAAAATTGATCTAATGTCTTTATCTAGGTGACTACACCCAGCATTTGCAGAACACATGTTCTTTTCCAGTGCCTGTGGAACCTTCACTAAGGTCAAATACACACTGGGCCATAAACAAATCTCAACAAACTTCAATGGATAGCAATCATATAGAGTATGATTTCTGACCACAATGTTATAACAAAAAATATAAATAAGAAGTCCCTATATGTTTAGAAATTAAAAATATACTTCTAAATAACCTATGGGATCTGTTGTAATTATCTGTGTTTTCTGTTCTTTATCACACCAGAGGTCTATCAATTTTAATTCTCTTTTTAAAGTACCAACCTTGACTTTTGATCCTCTCTGTTGTGTTGCTTTCTGTTTCATTGATTTTTGCTCTCATCTTCATTATTACCTTCCTTTAACTTTAAAACAATGGGATAGATCATTAGTTAACTTGACAATAATGTTCGTATGAAGTTTTACAAAAATACAAAGTGCTTTTTCATTAATCCTCAAAGCAACATTGTGAGTTAGGTCTTTTCCCTCATTTTACAGATGGGGAAATTATAGACATAATTATTGCATTCACTGAAATACTGCCCCTAAGGTTTGCATCCAAGACAAGAGGAATTTCTCCTGTCCCAGGGCCTCCTTTTATTCTTTGAAAACTTAAGGATCAACTTACCCCATGGTTAAGACGGTGGAAGCTTGGCTCTCAACAACCCTTACTTCAGTAATCGCCAGCACATCTATTGCCAAGAAAACATAGAGGTGGGGAGGAAGTGGGGAGCAAAATGTGTACAACATGAGTGGGCAGGCTGCCTAGCCAGCAAGGAAAGTGTGAAGCTGCCCTTGACCCACCCATACTCTTGATCACTGGACAAGAGCTGGAGGCTCCTCCTGTTGACCCCTTTTCCAGAATAAAAAAGACAAAGCATGTTTGCTTAGAAACAGTGGATTGTTTGCTTAGAAGAAAGATACCACTGAGTAAATTTATCCAAGAAAAATTTTTTTCTCAAATATTGTGTAGGGTGGTCCTTGCAGGATTTTCTTGGCTTGAGGAAGGGCCTACATTCCATTGCCTGAGTGTCCAAATGTTCGAGTCCTTGGACAGGGGTCACCACACTGCCAGACTTACTTCCCACACCCTTCTACAAATGCTTCTCAGTCCAGGCACAGTTCTAAGGGCTCTAATAACACTAACTTCTCCAACCTTCATTACAACCTCTGAGGTTGTTACTATTATTATCCCAAGAAGAGGTAGATGAGGACACACAAGCAAAAAACAGAAGGTTTAGTTACTTGTCTAAAATCATCAGGGAATAAGTGAGAGTCCTTATTTGAACCCAGGCTTCATGGCGGAGAGACTGTGCTCTTGGCTACTACACCATGTCACCTCTCTGCATGGGATTCACAAAAACTCCTTCCTGAGCATAAGTGATACTATTCATAGCCTGAGAAGATCTGCCAGGTCTAAACGGGAACACTCAATGGAAAGAAGAATCGAGTTAAGTATTCTGACTTCCTTCTGCATGTCTCCAGCCAAGGCCCTCAGCTGAGGCTGGGGAAGAGGCATGGACAGACCTCCCAGGGAATTCCATGGGAGACCTTAAGTTCCTGATGCAGACTTCACGTCCCCACTGTCTGTCCTCAGCTAACTGATCCTCAGGTGACCATTTCTCAGTTTTGAATCTCATGAGGGAAAAGTTCCTTGCATTGCATGACTGGTATTCAGTACCATTTCACCCTTAGTGCCTCTGTACATTAAACCAAGATGAAATTATTTTTCAGGCTTTCACTTTCCGACAAATTTGCTAGAAATAGAGAGCACACTCCTATGGAAGCCTTTTCTAAACTCACTGTTTATTAAGGTTTTCCCTTTCTGTTTTATTGCTCCTCCCTCCGCTTGCCCCTCCTGTGAATTCCATACGAACTGAACTCATTTCAGTCTTTCCCATACTCCCCACATCCATAAGCCGTGAGACCTTCAGTAAATTTTGGTTAGGTTTTTCTCCTCCCTAGGAATTTCCTCAGTTCACATAAAATTTCTAATTTATTGGCAAAAAATTGTGACATAATATCTTATTGTTTTAATGTCTGTAGCATTTGTAACATAAAACTTTAGAAATTCGCTGAGACTTCAACTAAAAGGGAATTTATTCAAACTGTTGCAACAGGGAGTTTGAAAGGGAACGTCTCATCAAACTTGAGGAATGAAAGCAGTTTTATAGGGGAAAGAAACAAAAGCAGCACTGAACACTACGATTTTGGTGGGTTTTGGTCAGGTTGGTATTGCAATCTTACAGAAATTAGTTTTTCTTCCTGATTTGGCTCATTGGGCCTGTTACATCCTGTTCTCGGAATTGTTGACTCAGGAATTTAGGAGTGAGCTATTCTCTCAGAATAGCAGAGAGCAAGGAGGTCAGTGTATGTTCAGAGAAGAAAAATTTACAGTTCTCTGCATTCCCCTTTTTATTCCTGACTTTGGTTATTCATGCTTTCTCTTTTTTTCTTGATCAGTCTCACCAGATTTGAAACAGACATTTAGCTCTGTTCTCTATATTTTTCTATTTTGTTTTTTTCTGCTCTTTATTACTTCCTTATTTTAACTTTCGTTAGGATTTATTTTGATTGTTCTACTTTTTGAGATGTTGCTTTGGTGATTACCAGGTTTTCTGAAATATCTTTCTAGGCTGTAAATTTCTCTCTAAGCACTGCCTAAGCAATATCCCTCTGGTTTTGATATGTAGTATTTTCATTGTCATTCAGTTGAAAATACTTTCTTCTTTGAACCATGATTTTAAAGTGTATTTGTAAATTTCTGAATATAATAGACATGTTCTAGGTACTTTTTATTATTACTTTCTAATTTAATTTCAATTATTTAAATTTTGTTGAGATTTACTTTATGGTCCAGCATATATGTCAACCCCACCCCCCCAACTTTATTGGAATATAATTGACACATGCCATTGTGTAGATCAATTTTTGAAAATGTTTCATGTGTTCTTGACAGAAAATACGCATCCTTGATACACTGGTGCATTGTTCCATGCATATGCATTAGAATGCTTGTTAATCTTATTGTTTAAATCTGTGTCTTTACCAATTTTTAGTCTGGTTGTCCTATTAACTAAAGAGAGGTGAAAAAAATCTCTCATCATGAGTGTAGATTTTATATTTCTCCTTTGAGTTCTGCATATTTATTAGGTAGATACTAACTTATAACTGTTCTATCTTCCCAGTGTTTTTTCTTCCCTGAAACTTTTGTCTTAATGTAACACCTCCCTTTATCTCTAGGAATGGTTTGTGCCTTGAAGTCCCTGTTCCATCTAATATTAGTAGAGCTACACCAGTTTTCTACTGGCTTCATATAACTTCTTTCCATTCTTTTACTTTCAGACTTTGTGTCCTTATATTTGAGTCTTTCGTAAGCAGCAACATAGTGGGGTTTTGTACTTTTGCCCTATGTGCTACGGTCTATATGTTTGTGTTTCCCCAAAATTCACAGGTTGGAATCCTAATACACAGTGTAATGGTGTTAGGAGGTGGGGGCCTTTGGGAGGTAATTAGGTCATCAGGGTGGGGCCCTCATGGGACTAGTGTTCTTATAAAAGAGACCCCACATGACTCCCCAGCCCCTTCTGCCATGTGAGGATGCAACAAGAAGTCTGCAACCCTGAAGAAAGCCTTCACCCAACAATGCTGATCTCTAATCACTCTGGACTTCCAGCCTCCTAAACCTGAGAATTAATATTTTTGTGGTTTAAAAGCCATGCAGTCTGTGGTACTTTGTTATAGCAGCCCTAAGAGACACTGTCTGACAATCTTTGTCACTTAGTGAAATTAAATTAAATATTGGTATTTGGGGGGAAGATTTACCATCTTTTTTTGGTCTCACCCTTTTTTTTTTAACATCTTTATTGGAGTATAATTGCTTTACAATGGTGTGTTAGTTTCTGCTTTATAACAAAGTGAACCAGTTATACATATACATATGTTCCCATATCTCTTCCCTCTTGTGTCTCCCTCCCTCCCACCCTCCCTATCCCACCCCTCTAGGTGGTCACAAACCACCGAGCTGATCTCCCCGTGCTATGCGGCTGCCTCCCACTAGCTATTTTACGTCTGGTAGTGTATATATGTCCATGCCACTCTCTCACTTTGTCACGGCTTACCCTTCCCCCTCCCCATATCCTCAAGTCCATTCTCTAGTAGGTCCATGTCTTTATTCTCGTCTTACCCCTAGGTTCTTCATGACTTTTTTTCCCCTTAGATTCCATATATATGTGTGAGCATAGGGTATTTGTTTTTCTCTTTCTGACTTACTTCACTCTGTATGACAGACTCTAGGTCCATCCATCTCACTACAAATATCTCAATTTCGTTTCGTCTTATGGCTGAGTAATATTCCATTGTATATATGTGCCACATCTTCTTTATCCATTCATCCGATGATGGACACTTAACTTGCTTCCACGTCCTGGCTCTTGTAAATAGAGCTGCAGTGAACATTTTGGTACATGACTCTTTTTGAATTATGGTTTTCTCAGGGTATATGCCCAGTAGTATCACCCCTCTTTTTAAATTTACCTTTTTGCTTAAAATTTTCTACTAGTATTGAAATTATATGTTGTATTTTTATGATTCCTCTAGATTTTACAATATTCACGAGAGTAACCTAAAACTTCACCCTAATACCTCAATCCTTTTTACTCTCTCTTATTTATCAGTCTTGTCTGGTATTTTAAGCCTATCTTAACAACTCTACATTTTTATTGTTTGGTATAAAATGTTATTACATTTGCTCACCTATTTTGTTCTTTCTTTTTTGCATCTCAAAACCCCACCTGGGATCACTTTCCTTCTATATTAAAGTGAATTCTTTAAAATTTCCTTTAGTGGGGGTCAGCAGGGAATGAATGAAACAAATTGTCTTAAAATGTGCTTATTTTGTCCTCATTCATAACAGATATCTTCATCAGGTATAAAATTCTAGGTTGACAGTTATTTTCTACCTTTATACTGACATTTTCATTCCACTCATTTGGCTTCCATTGTTGCTGTTGAGAAGTCTGTTCCTTTGAAGGTAATTTTTAAATGTTTGGCTGTTAATTTTTTTTTGATTTCCTGCACTATGATGCACATAGATATGACTTTGTAAATTTATCCTAATTTGTATTCTTTGAGCTTTTAAATCTATAGACCTGTTATTTTTCATCAGTTCTGGAATATTCTCAGCCCAATTACCTTTGTTCCTTTTCTTCTGTCTTTGCCTTCTAAGACTGTGGTTAAATATATGTTAAAACTTCCTAGTGAGACCATCCCATCTTTCTGTGTTTTCCCATATTTCTCCATCTCCATTCTGCCTTCTGGATAACTACTTCAAACCTATCTTTCAGCTCACCAATTCTCATTCCTCCTGTTTCACAATCTGTTGCCAAATACATCTTTAAATATTTTAAGCGGTTGTTTTCACAAACGCACCCAATAATTCTAATGTGACATCTATGTGGGTCTGTTTTTCTGCTGGTTTCCAGTCGTGCTGCCTTTTTTCCTTATATGCCTGATTATCTTTGACTGCTTGCTGACTATTTCCCCTGAAAAATTGTTACCTGAGGTCTAAATTGAAGGAGTGCTCTTCTGAGGAAGTTTTATTTGCTTCTGCCAGGCCTCAAGTTGTGTTTACCTGGGTTGTAAGGGTTGGTCAGGGACCACAAATTGTCAGGATGTTCTCTTTTCTCTTTTTCTTCAATCCTATTGCTATGCTTGGTAATGAGGTCAGTCTCTAAAGTACCCTGGAGGTGGGGAGGGGGATGGGTCTAGATTTGGTTTTTTTGTCCTGACGGTGTAGTACTCTGGGAACCCAGTTTAACTTCAGAAGAGTCACCTATAAGATTCATCACCTTGGGTGAACCTGGCCCTATCATCCTTCTCTCTCACTCTCTGTGGCTGGTGAAGTGGTGCCTAACTGCATCATCAGCAAAGTCTGCAGCCTAAGCTGCTTTGGTGTTCACCTCTGATGACGAGATCCCATTTTAAAACAGCCCTACCTGTTTAAACTGCAGTCTTTTCAGCCTCCACGCTCTTTTAAGGGGAAGGGAGGGCACACCACCTGCATTTTAAAAAACAGGTGGGAAACTGATCCAAAGAACCTAGACTACCTTCACCAGAAACAAAGTACTGTCTCACCTTTTCAACATCATTTTTTCTTTTCTAGACTTTGAGATTTTCCAGTCCAGATTTTTAGATTTATATACTTTATTTCTATCCTTCTAGTGCTTGCCCATGACATTTTACCATATTTAACTCAATAAAATCTAGAGTTAAACAGCATCTTCACCCTCCTCCTAAATAATACAAGCACTTTAGCCTGCTTTCACACAGATGTCCCAGCTTCCAATTTACCTACTATTGTCCAATATTCCAATTCTATTTATCTTTTAGCCTTGAGAATTAGACATGGCATTTTAAAACACACAGTGTTTCAATTTACCTACACCTTGGCAATTTTATTTTTCTTGCATGTCAGACGTCCTCTGGGAGGTGGTGGTGGCTGGTGGTCCCTAAACCAGCTCAGGTCCTGCGGTGGGCTTGAACAGATGCAGCTGCACCAGCTCACTGGATCTGTTCTTCACAGTCTGCCTAGAGTGGCTGGAGACCTGAAGACCCCTCCTCATCTGGGATCAGTCCGAGAAGCACATATCTGGCCCTAGGTAGACTGTGGGCCCATTTTCCATGTGTCCAAGTCAATGGAGGCTGTAGTAGGAACATGAGCACCAGGAGGTGCTCAGTGGGCTGGGGCACTCAGAATCCCCATTCCTATGGTAGCTATCTTCTCCCTTGTTATTTAACCTGTGTCTCTTTCAAAAGTAGGTGATGCATTAGGTCCAGGTGGAGCTCATGTAGATGTGTGTGTGTGAGGGGACTGGGGACTTCAAGCCACAGGCACACCAACAGCCCTGGCCACGTGGAAACCTTAAGTAACCTGATCATCTAAAAGAGAGCTGGCCCTATATTCAGCCAATGAAAAGATTGGTCGATGCTCAGTGACCACTGGGAATCAATACTCCATGGCCTCTTTCCTTTCTGCCCACTGTACACCAGAACTGCCAGGGACTGGCCACTCTGGACAATGCATGAGCATTTCCAATGCTCCCTTTGATCAGGCCATCCTATTTTTCCCATTCTTCTCTTAAAAGGACCCAACTCAACATCCTGCTCAGATGTCATCGGTGCCCCCCTTCCCAGTAGGTGGAAGTCACTTTCCTTGGAAAGCCCACAGTTTAGTTCAGCATCCATTAGGGTGGCTTTGCTGTGGTCTCTCTCTTCTATCTACTCCTGCTTCCTAGTACCTAGGACAATGGATGCGCCTAGCAGATCCTCAACAAGTATTTGCTGAATACACTAATCCAAGTCTGTGGATAGGGTCAGGTTTGCCAGTGCTGCATGTAGAGAAGGACAAAGAGCAAGTGTGGTCATGACATCTCAAAGTGGAATGGAGTGGCAGAAATGCTCTTTCCCTCTCCCTTTTCTACAACCATCCCTCCCCGACCTCCACCCTCCTCCCTCAAAACTTACCTTGTTTGGAGGCAAAGTGAAAGAAATACTTCTAAAGAGAGGTATGGAAACTGTATGTATGGAAACAGGAATCCTAGAGAGAATCAGAAAACTATCTGTCCAGAGACTATTCTCTTGTAAAGAGTGGATCTGGGAGCCAGAGAGACCTGACTTACAACTCCGTCTCTACTGATAAGCCCCACCTGGAGTATTCTCAGACAGGTTACTTAATTCTCAGAAGACTTGCTTTTCACTCTTCGGGTTACCTAGTTAACAGTCTTACACATAGTTAACAATATTTTGTTAAATTCTATCTGTTCCCAAGAGAACTGTTTCTCTGTTGTGACTCCTCACTCACACAGCCTGTCCACTCCCAGGGGTTATGATCCAGCCCTAGTATGAGGATTAATCCAATCTGCACTTCTCCTGGTGGAGGCACAACCTAATTTCTCATGAAATGTGAGCTACTAGCCCTGTGAGATGAGTCCCCTGGGCACTCCTTGGTTTGGATCTGGTATAACTTACCCCCCAAAGATAAGACACACAAATGGCTCTCTCTGTATGATACTCCACCTAAAGTATGTAACAGCCTGTTTACTTTTGAAGAATTCCTTTATTGGAGTTTCACCTTACCTTGCCACAACTATCTGGCTCTTCATGGCCGAGAGTGAGCCCTGAATAAAGTATCCACAACATTTTACAACAGACAATACACACACGCAGTGCATGAAATCTTTACAGTAACACAATCAAACATTTAACAGGATTGTTAAGAAGCATGAATTTTCTCCTATTCCTCCATTACTGGTAGCTACTTAGCTTTTTAGCTCTTGCAATAAAATGCTCTCCTTCTCATCATTCCTATCCATAGGAATCCCTGAATCAATTCTTTTTGTGTAAGGTACAAATTCATGTTGAAGATGTGTTCCATTAGTTATTGAATGTGCTGAATTTCTGTCCATGGCAGAACTCTTCATTTGTAGCATAATGTGTGAGGTTTTCACTTATCACACATTCATCATTCATTGAGAGGGTTCATTTGAAAAATTTTAACGTTTCACCCATTCAATAATGTATAGCACAACATTACAACAGTCCAATCAACTTGAATTTATTTGAGTGACTCTCTTCTATCTCCTGTTAGATTTATACGTCTACACTTTTTACATTTCCTACAATGAAATCCAAATTTTGTTTCAGAAGTTGTCATCACTCCCCGAAAATCAGTTAAATCAAAGTTATTCTTCATGACCACCATGATATTAATTTATATTCCCTGAAGCCTGCCTCTCCCTGAATTTGCCTACTGGAGGTCCTTCTTGGATCTTTTCCACTGACCAATGGATAATTGGAATTCAAAGCTATACCTGAATTTCCTACATTTCTATTCACATAATTTACCCAAATATGAACTTTCTGATGGTGACTATGAGACTTCTAATTGAAGTCTTTTTCTCATCTGTGTTTTTTATGTCCAGAAATATCTACTTATTTTGAAGGTTTTCTCACACTCCATAACTTTGATAGGTTTTATCCCCAGTACGAACTATTTTATATTCCATAAGGGCTCGACTATTTTGACACTGGAACCTTCCTTGCTGGCTACGATTGAAAATCACAGAGAAAAAAATTACTCATGTTTTCACTTATACTATGTAAACTATAAGCCATGAACAAGGACCTCAGACACTCTTGTAAGATTTTTCTTCCATTTGGGTTCTCTAATACTAGATAAGCTCTGCCTCCTACAGAGACATGCTCATCCTGGTCCCATCCAGAGCATTCCCTCCCTCGTGAGTTCTCTTCTGTGATGCGCTACTATGACTTCCCATATTTGTTACATTTAAAGATTCCTCCCCAATATGGGTTCTTTTATGCTTGGTGAGATTCGATCTGATATTGAAAGCCTTCCCACACTCGCTACATTGGTATGGCTTCTTTCCAGTGTGGATCCTTTTGTGTTGGTCAAGGACTGATCTGTAATTGAAGGATTTCCCACACTCACAATTATACGGCTGCTGCCCACTGTGGACACCTTTATGGTTGATAAGACTTGAGTGTGAGATGTATGCCTTCCCACACTCATCGCATCTATAGGGTTTCTCACCTGTGTGGATCCTTCTATGCACTGTGAGGCCTGAGCTGTTCCTGAATGCCTTCCCACACCTATCGCACACATAGGGTTTTTCCCCTGTATGGATCCTTTTGTGTTGAGAAAGGAGAGAGCTGTAACTAAAAGATTTCCCACACTCAACACATTTGAAGGGTTTCTCCCCAAGATGGACTCTTTTATGGCTTATAAGCGTTCTGCTTGAGAAAAAAGCTTTTCCACATTCATCACATGTGTAGGGTGTCTTGCCAGGGTGGGTACTTTTATGGTTAATAAGGCTTGAGTGTGAGATGTATGCTTTTCCACACACGTCACATTCATAGGGCTTCTCACCAGTATGGATTCTTTTATGCACTTTAAGGCTTGAGTTGTTTCTGAAGACCTTCTCACACCTGTCACATTCATAAGGTTTCTCTCTAGTGTGGACCCTTCTGTGTTGAGAAAGGAGTGAGGTGTAATTAAAAGATTTCTCACACACATCGCATTTGTAGGGCTTCTCCCCAAGATGAATTTTTTTGTGATTTATAAGGGTTCGGTATGTGATGAAGGCTTTTTCACACTCATCACACTTATAGGGCTTTTCCCCAGGGTGTACACTTTTATGATTTATAAGGCTTGAGAGTGAAATGTAGGCTTTCCCACATTCTTCACATTTGTAAGGTCTCTCCCCAGTGTGGATTCGTTTATGTACTTTAAGGCCTGAATTATTTCTGAAGGCTTTTCCACACTCATCACACCCAAAGGGTTTCTCCCTTGTATGAATCCTTTTATGCTGTTCAAGGGCAGAGCTGTAATTGAAGGATTTCTCACAATAACTACATTTATAGGGCTTCTCCCCAAGGTGGATTCCTTTGTGGTTTTTAAGGCTAGAGCGTGAGATATAGGCTTTTCCACACACATCACACTTATATGGTTTTTCCCCAGTATGAAGCCGCCTGTGGACTTTGAGTCCTGAATTGTTTCTGAAAGTTTTTCCACACACATCACATACATAAGGTCTCTCTCCAGTGTGAATCGTTTTATGCTGAAGAAGAAGTGAGTTATAACTGAATGATTTTCCACACTCCTTACATTCATGGGCTTTCTTCCCAGGGTGAATGCTTTTATGGACTGCAAGGCCTGAGCTATAGCTGAATGCTTTGCCACAGACATCACATTTGTAAGGTTTCTCTCCTGTGTGGATCCTTTTATGCACTATAAGGCCTGAGCTGTTCCTGAAGGCCTTTCCACATTCGTCACATTCATAAGGTTTCTCTCCAGTGTGGATGACTTTATGCTGAATGAGGAGAGAGCTATAATTAAACGATTTCTCACACTCATCACATTTATAAGGTTTATCTCCAAAGTGGATGCTTTTATGATTTAGAAGTGTTCTGCAAGTAATGAAGGCCTTCCCACACTCATCACATTCATAGGGCTTCTCCCCTGTGTGAATCCTTTTGTGGACTCTAAGGCCAGAGCTATTACTGAAGGTTTTCCCACAGATGTCACATTCATAGGGCTTCTCACCTGTGTGGATCCTTTTGTGGACTCTGAGACCAGAGCTGTTCCTGAAGGCCTTCCCACACTCACCACATTCATAGGGCTTCTCCCCAGTGTGGATCCTTTTATGCTGGTCCAAAACAGAGCTATAATTGAAGGATTTTCCACACTCATCACACTTACAGTTCTTTTCCCCAGAATGGGTGCTTTTGTGGTTTATAAGGCTGGAGTAGGACATGTAGGCTTTCCCACATTCCTCACACTTGTACGGCTTCTCCCCAGTATGGATCCGCTTGTGGACTCGAAGGCTTGAGCTGCTCCGGAAAGTCCCCCCACAGTCATCACACTCATAGCGTTTTTCACCAGTGTGCATAATTTTATGTTGAACAAGTCGGGAATTATATTTGAAGGATTTCCCACAGTCATCACATTTATGTGATTTCTTAACAGCACTGGTTTTCTGCTGTAGAATGGGATGAGAGTTTCCATTAATGCTCTCCACACATTTGCCTTGCTCACTGCTTTTCTGTTCTATACAGACAGGTTGGTGTGTAACATGTTTTGAGCTCAGATGTAAGCTTTTCTCAGATGCCTCATCTTCCTGTTCTGTCTTTATATTTGCTGTATTCTTGGTTTTGCCAATCTTTTCCCTGATGCCACTTTTGTCTTCCTTCATTCTTTTTCCCTCAGGCTTTTCCATCTGATTCTCTACCTTGCTATCCCAATCACAAGTTTCACCAACCTTAGATTCCTGCATATGATCCTTGTGAAGACCTTCCACTTTTGGCCACACAGATTCTGCATTTCCAATATTTTCACACTTTTCAGTTGATTCCTCATCCTCAGTGCCCCTCGTCTTCAAATGTGACACTAAACCAAGAAAATGAAAATGATACCTTCACTTTAGAAGAAACTGAAGGAATTACACCCAAATTCACTCATTCACTCAACAAATGTTTATTGACTACATGCTGTGTGATAGGTACCATTTTTAACTGCTGGGGATACAGTGGTGGACATGCCAAAATTTCTGTCCCTGTGGAGCTAATGCTAAAATGCTAGAGCCCTAGCATTGTCAATGGAACAGAGAGCTTTTCTATTCTTGCATAACAGCTTAGCATGAGGGCAAGTTGAAACGGGTTGGAATGACGCACAGAACCAAAGGCAACATTGATCAATTTCTGAAAAATGCCACCTAGTCTTGGAAAAACAAACAGTGGGTAGAAGTAATTTCTGAAAAATAGGAGACTGAAAGAATAATAAAACAAAAGCTAAGAAGACATAATCAGCAGAGGGCAGGGAAGCAAAACTAAAGGAGAGATCAGTACATAAGTAGAGGTATTGGGGAATTGGTTATGAAATCATGAGGACAGTCACATCAGACTTGAGAAAGAAAACAAGCTGCTGCTGCCTGTCGTTGGTGTGGCCCTCCTAGATTTCCCTTCCAAGGAAAACACTGACCCTGGAGAGCTGTTAGTCAGGGAGGAACTCTATACGGAAGAACACACTCTGGCTTGCCAGGCAGAGGCTTTCACTCCTACTTTATGAACAGGCTAACTGCAGTCAGAGCATATCAAAGATCAGAAGCTAAAACACAAACCATCAAGCAAAGGATAATAATATTTGCCTAGGTTCAAATATCTAGCTGTATGACCTCAAGAAAGTTATTTAACCTCTTTATGCCACAGTTTCCTCATCTGTAAAATGAGGGGAACAGAACTGTTGTGAGTATTACATTTAATAACATATATAAGATATGGAGAACAATGCCAGTCACTTGGGTAGTTCTATATGCTATACCATCTACTTTATTATTTAATCAAGGTCAGGTTACTGGATCAGGGCTACAACCTGAGGATAAACCACAGGACTCAGGAAAGGTAAACCCCTTCTCAAAGCAGATTCTAGGGCCCAGGCAGTGACTCTCTGTTCCCCTGAAGGCACTCTACACACAGCTGGCACTCCATCAGCATCCACCTGCTAAAAGACTGACTCTTGAGAACAAAAGAAACAGTTCTAAACTAGTTGTTCCCCAACCTTAGACATTTAGACATTTGTGATTAGACTTAGTTAAAATTCAGACTTCCCCTCTTACCCTGGGTATCAGACCCTCTTGGTTGGTACTCTGTAGTTCTACTTAAAAACTATATGTGAACATGTGACGAGAAAGCAAGGGCACTAAAAATAAGATATATACTCTGGAGTAGACACATATAAAGAATCACACTCATGATCGAACTTATGCTTATGGGATTGGAATGATGGACTCTGAATTAAAATTTACAGAACAGGAGGAGCTAGGAACCCAGAATATCACTAGGAAGATAAAACAAAGAATCACTCAGTAGACATTTTAAAAAGGTGGTTCATCTGAGAAAGCTTCACAAAATGACTATTAAGTAATATTAGGTAAGAGATCATTAGAAGTCACTGAGAAATGCTGGCATGACCTAGTTCCTTGCTCCCTTTCTTTACTTCCTTGGGCAGAGCAGTCCTTGCCATTTAAAATGTGAGTGCTACTGGGTGGGGAGTGGAATTCCAGACCATCAACAGCAACACACTGTTCATCTGAATCCTGCTCCCATCACATCAGAGACCCTGCTCCATCCATTCCCTTTGGCCTTGGCCCCTCCACCTCTGCTCACCCTCAGCCCTGAGAAGACAAAGATGTTCACGTTTCTACAGCCATAAAACTAATCCCTTAAAACTGCCAGGGAAACCCACAAAATTTGTCAGGGGGAAAAAAGAAAAGGAAGAGCTACAAGGGAGGAGAACTAACCATACTAGATATCTAAATATGCCAAAAGGCTGCTATAACTAAAACAGTGTGGTATTGGTATATAAATAAACAGAATAGAATAAAAATTCAGAATAATCCCAATTACACAAAGAAATCAAGTATATGATAAAGATGGTATATCAAATTATTGAGGCAAAAAAGGCCTTTTTAATAGTGTTGGAACAAGTATAAAGCCATTTGGAAAAAAATAAAATTAGATCTATCCTTTACACCATTCACAGGAATAAACTCCAGATGTAGCAGATCTCTAAATATTAAAAACACTATACAAATGCTAGAAGAAAACATAAGTGAATGCCTCCATAACCTAAGTATAGAGAAAGTTTTCTATGACCCAGATGCAATAAATGAAAGGATTAATAAACTGGACTATATAGAAATAAAAGTAAAATTGCATGGCAAAAATACCATAAGCAAAATCAACAAATAAATAACAAGGTGGAAGAAAATATTTGCAACATACATCATATATAAGTGCTTATATAAGTGATAATATCTCTAATATACTAAGAATTTTTAAAAGTTGAAGAAAAAGAGTCTAAAAATCCTACAGAAAAATGGGCAAAAGACATGAAGACAATTCACAAAAAGAAAAACTAAAATGGCCCTTAAACATGTTTTCAATTTCACTTGTAATAAGAGAAATGCAAATAAGAACTATACAAAGATCCCCTTTCTCATCTATCAGATTGGCAAATATTCAAAAACTTAACAATATGCTCTGTGGGTGAGGCTGTGGGGAAACAGGCATTCTCATCCATTACTGGGAATGCAAACTGGCATAACCCCTGTTGAAGGAAATCTGCCAATATCTACACAACTATGTATGCATTATTCTCTAAATGAGAAATCCCACCTAGGAATTCAAACCAAAGATACACTTCCAACAATACAAAAGTATATATGCACAAAGTTATTCATCGTAGCCTTATTTTTAATTACAAAATTTGGAAAACTACCTACACGTCCAAGCACAGAAGACTGGTTAAATAAACTACAACAGCACATACACACACTGGAAAACTAAAAAAGAATGAGGAACATTTCTATAAATTGATAGGAAGCAATTTCCATGATAGGTTGTAAAGTGAAGAAAAGCATATATGCTACAGTCTACGTAACAAAATAAAAAAACCAAGCATACAGCTGCTTATCTTTTCAGTAATGAGAGAATCCACAGAACAGTGAAGCCTGTTACCTATAAGGGGTAGGGCGGGGGAACAGAACAGAAGGGAGAGGGGAGAGAGATGCTCAGAGTACAGCTTTTTGTATAGTCTTTACTCATGGAAGCATGATCATGTTCTGCAGACTCAAAGAATAAAATTAAATCAGTGAGAAAACTGGACAACGGGAAAGTGAAACCAGAAAGTGAACAGAAACAAATTAACTCATTTGTGTTTCACATGAATACCATAACAAGAAGGAAACAAAAAAGAAAGAACTAACCCATGTCACTTGGGTACATAGTATGTGACTATACTATATACTCTCAGTCTTGGGAAGGCTGGAGGGGGAAGTGGGGAAGAGCTGCAAACAATCCTTTTTAGCAGGTTTGCTTTCTGTAGTGGAATGGGCAAAACAATTCAGAAACAATTTTAGATCTATTATGAGACTGAGTAAATGTGTTGATTTAGTTGAGAGCCAGGGCCCTCCTGGAGGAAGAAGGAATATAAAAATATGGAACAGGGGAAGATAAGAAAGAACCCTTTGTGGACAAATTGGAGGTACTGGTGTGAACTCATGATTTCTAAATTATATATAAATGTGCACATCATATAAATGTATATTCACATGTATTTAAATTTGTATGTATACATGTGTAAATGTATATATATTCTCTAGCTCTGTCTGCTGACAGCTAAGGAGCAAAAATACCTGAGTTAACGAGCACACATCTAGCACCTTGTTCTGTGTCTCTACTACCATAACCTAAAAGGAAGCAGGAGGATTCCAGGCTGGGGGAAGGATAGGTACAAAAGGAGCTGAGACATCCTGTTAGACCAGCAAATAAGGAGGTGCTTAAAACAAAACAAGACCCAGCTTCAACATCAAATTTAGGCTCCATAATAATTATGTAAAGAATTGTAAGCCACTGAAAATAGGATTTCATGAGTACATACAGGCACAAACAGGGGAGAAAGGGAGGCCTCTTGCTGACAGCAGAATGCCAGGGCCGGTTGGTAAATGTGGAGGCAGTAGTAGAGTTGCAAGAAAAAACTCAGCATTCTGCAACTATCAAGGTAGGGGAGAATTATCAATGGATTCTAAATCTAGGGAGAAATTCTGACAAGGAGCAGGATATATGCATGGTCTTAAAATATTCTCCCACAGACCGCAAGGGGTAAAACAGTAATTACACAGGAGAGTCTTGGCTAGGGGTCTTAAGTTAATATTGTCAGTGGGGGCAGATAAACATCATGTTCTTCCAGAAGTGATGCCCTGAGAAGGACACATCACCTATAAGAATGCATTATCTGAAATGAAACAGGGAAACATCAGGTAGATCAGATAAATCCAAAATAAAGAACATTCTACTAAAAGCTATCTGTATTCTTCAAAAATGTCATCTTCATAAAAGACAAAGAAAGGCTATAGAAATGTTCCATATGAAAGAAGCCTGCAGAGATTTGACCACATATTCAATACCTGACCTCACCTGGATATGTAGTGAAGGGACAAGCTTTGTAAAAAATAATCGTGCCAACTGATGGAACTGGAGTATGTATGATAAAGTTAGGCAAAAGTAATATCAAATTTAAATTTATGGGCTTCCCTGGCGGCGCAGTGGCTGAGAATCTGCCTGACAATGCAGGGGACACGGGTTCAAGCCCTGGTCTGGGAAGATCCCACATGCCGCGGAGCAACTAGGCTCGTGAGTCACAACTACTGAGCCTGCGCCGTCTGGAGCTTGTGCTCCACAACAAGAGAGGCCGCGACAGTGAGAGGCCCGCGCACCGCAATGAAGAGTGGCCCCCGCTCGCCGCAACTAGAGAAAGCCCACGCACAGAAACGAAGACCCAACACAGCCAAAAATAAAAAATAAATAAAAATTTTTTTAAAAATTTAAATTTATTCAAATTGACAATTATACTGTAGTTATGCAAGAGAATATCCCTATAAATATACACTGAAGTGTTTAGGGATAAAGGGCCATGCATGATGTATGTAAGTTACCCTCAAATGGTTTAGGAAAAAAATAGATAGATAGATAGATAGATGGATAGATATGCATGAAAGAGCAAGAGAGAGAAGACAAAATGAAGTAGAATGTTAACCACAGATAAATGAACAAAGGGTATTTTTTTCACTATTCTTACTGTTGAAATTTTTCTATATATTTGAAATTATTTCCAAATAAAAAGTTTTAAAATGTCAAAATGTAAATTTAAAATTCTCTCAACTATACCTTCCCCTCCAGGTACTGCTTTCACCATCCTGTCTCCTGTTCACAGTTGTGTCTTGGAAAAGTGGTCTTCACGTCCCGTCTCCCCTCATGCCTCATCTATTTAATCTGAATTCTTCCACTCAGACCATACTGCATTAGCTTCTTCAGGGCCAGGTGCTGACTCCCCCACCTGCTAGCCCTTGGATGTTCCTGGTTCCCTGTTCCGTCTTGAACCTCTCCTCTTGTGACCCTACATGCTCTCCCTGGGCAGTCCCATATATATGCGTGGCTCCTACAAGCTGTCTTGTAGAACCTCATCTCTGGCCCACACTCCTCTCTTCAATTATAGAGCCTCATATCCACCTGTCTCGGGCACTTCTCTTTCCC
>NW_006788006.1:555125-561045 GCF_000442215.2 Lipotes vexillifer | reverse complement strand
TGTCTCGGGCACTTCTCTTCCCCTCACCACTCCACATCCAAAAGACCGCTTAAGACCAGCTGATTCCACTGCCTACACAGTTCTCATGTCGCCAACCCTCACTCCATTTCCACTGCTAGGGCCTTAGTTTAAGCCCTCCTAAATTCCCTTCTGAACTCCTGCCATAGTCTCCCTACCTTCGTTCTTATCCCTTTCCAATTCTCTTCCAATAACTGTCAAGAATTTTGTAAAATGCACACGTGAACACTCCCCAGTGGGTGTTCCCAGGCTACCTAGTGTGCTTGACGCCTTCTGCATCTGGCCAGCTGGAATGACTTGCTAAACTCCAAAGGGGCCATGCTAATTCACCCCTTGCTGACACCACACTTACTAATGCTTGACCCAGATGGACCCTTTCCCCTCTCTCTGCCAGGCTCATTCTCAGTTCCCTTCATGTCCTCTCGGATTCCTTGTTTGATTGGCTGCTGACTGGCCGGGTCTACATGAAATCACAAATACTTCACTGGTTACCTCTCTAACCTAGGCAGACTCCAGGAGTCTCCCTAGCCCTGCTTAACCTCCTCTGTTTGGATGGGAGCAGAGTTTCCCATCATCTGATTGTAGTTCATCCAATCCCCTTAATGACAAATCAAAACAGAGCAATATAAATGTGTAGCTTCATTGAAAACAGATGGTTTGCAATGAAATTCATATTAATCAATACTAAGACTAAGAAAAGTTCAGTCAAAGACACAGGCAGAAAAGCACTAAAACATAATGATGGTATTAGAAGTGGGAAGTCTGTGGGAGATACTTAGGTTATGAGAGTGGAGCCTTCATGAATGGGATTAGTGTTCTTAGAAAAGAGATACCACAGAGACCCCTTGGGGCCTTGGTCTTGGACTTCCCAGCATCCAGAACTATGTAAAATAAATTTGTTGTCTATAAGCCACTTAGTCTGTGGTATTTTGTTATAGCAGCCCACAAGGACTAAGACAGCTGCTAAATTGTAAAGACAGTCAAGAGAATAACAAAATATTAAGTTATCCTTACAAACAGTACTGAAGATACATTCTAGTATCTCAGTTATCTCTGCGACTGAGTGTTGCCCAGCAAACTTATATAATGATCCAAATCCTACTTTTCTCTGCAGCCACTGGGCTAGTCCTAGGGACACAGAGATGGATAAAACAAGTCCTGGCCAATAAGGGCTTGCAAACTAGTATGAGAGTCTGGCAGGAAAACAACCAACACGATAAAAATGGCAGACACTAGTCATGGATAAGGGAAGAAGGGGTAGGGATAGACTCTGCTTCAAAGAGCTAGGAAGAGCTTCAAGAAGAGAGGAATAGTTCTAACAGAGGGAAGAGCAGGTACAAAGGGGCTGGTGTCCACCACCCTCTGGACATCTGGAACAGAAGATGGCAGGCACAGCTGGATAAGTGGGCAAAAAGAAGGGCTGCACCAGGCTCTGCCCATCATACTAAGGAGTCCAGACTTGATCCCGAGGGGTTTTAGGCAAAGAGGGGCAAACTCGGATATGCATTTTGAAAGATCACTTATTCGATCAAATCAGGAGTTAGTAAAGGGCCAGACAGAAAACATTTTAGGTTTTGTTGGCCACATACAACTCTATTACTTGTTTTTCTTTTCCTTTTTTTCTCTTTGCTTTGCTTTTTAACATCCCTTTAAAAATGTAAAAACCATTCTCAGCTTGCAGGCCATACAAAAACAGACCACAGATCCAGAAGTCTACCAGTTCCTGTTAGATAAGATCAAGGAATCGGAATTAATTTAGGATGGTGTGAGATAATGGCATTGGGGCCATTATCTTTTTTTTTTTTTTTTAAGACTAAAGTATGCTAGGATAAAATGGCGTGATGCCTGGAATTTCCTTTAAAATACTTCAACAAAGAAAAATGAAAAAGGGAAAAGGGAAACAAATGTAGCCAAATCCTAATAACTGTTGAATCTGAGTGATGGATGTATGGAGTTCACTGTACTATTCTACTTTCCAGTTATGTTTACATTTTTTCATAATATAAAATTAAAAGAAATACAGATCACTCATACTAGTTGCAATGGGAGAATGGATTGGGGGCGGGGGGTAGAACTGAGTCCTGCAGTCTAGAAGGAGGTTATTATAATCCAATCAAGACTGATGTGGTGGCTAGCTCATGTGTCCCTTTTGACACAAGAAAGGAATCGCTCCAAAAGCACAACTCCTGCATAGAGAGAGGGACAGACAGGTTTAATTTCTTAAAAGTTCTCAAAGCTGATGATGGGGAACTCCTCTCTAATCAGTTTTCAACAGAGAGAGAACTGGTTACATCCCAATAACCTAGTTACATCAGTTAAAAGTTTCAGCCACAGAAAGCCATCCACTCCTTCCAAATTACACATGACCCACAGCTCCCGGCAAATGTGTGCTTCATGCTGTTCATATTCTACCACCAATGCCTAGAAAAGAACATGCAGATAGTAAGAATCTGTCCGTAACTCTTACTATCCCTGCCCAGGAGAGTCAGGAGCCACTTCTCAATAGAGTAGACAACTCACAAGAGAGGAACTGAGGCTCACTCTGGTTGAAAATTCCTCCCTTAACAACAGACTTCAATAAGCAACAGGTGCAACACCTGCAGCTACCGTGGATTTTCAGAGTACCAACCATATTCCACAAATCAATCTACCATCTGAATTATGTGTCTTAAGTTCCTGGATATTATACTGGACTTAGAGGTGACCAGAGGAAGAAAAAGAGAAAATAAGAGGGAATGTGAGGGCAAAATGCTTACCAACTCAGAAGACAGAAGTGGGAGGATGGGATAAATGAAAGATGAGACTAAGGAGTGAGAAAAGTGATACGCAGATGGAAAGAGAGAGAGTATGATTTGTGATTTAGTTATTGCATTAAGTTTACGAGTATCAGAATTGTAATTGGTTAACATAAGTTGGTTCTACTGCTTAGTCCTTATGATTAAAGGTGATTTTTCCTTAAAGTAAAAAATGAAATAGAGCACTCTCAAACTTGGTAGGGGAGAAGAGATTTCTAGTCATCCTAAGGAATAAGGTAAACAAAGGAGATTTTCTGAAGCTAAAGGGGCAAAGACTGTCTTGAAGACAGTCATTAATAGATGGTTGATTAGGCTACTGTAAGGCTAAGTATCATAAACACAAGTCCCTGGAGAGAAAAGTTACTTGGTTTAATTTGTTCCTTAAACACTCTACACGACTTATTATAATAATGTATTGACATATTTAACAATCTACCAATAACTGGCAGAGTTAATGTAAAACAAAATTTTTTTATCATTGTTAATCCCTTCTTTAAAAACCCTTGCTCAGAGAAGCCCTGGTGCAATGTCCCTGGATGAGCCATTGTTTGATGTAACAAAGAAACTGGAAACAACGCAAATGGCCTGAATAGATCTAAAAAATTACAGGACATCCAAAACATCCAAACAATGTCCAGTCCAATACCACAGCAATGTATTAAAAAAAAAAAAAAAGCTCTTTGTGTTCTGATGACCTCTAACGTAGATTTACCAAAAGAAGTAAGGGGCAGAAATCTGAACAGTACCTTACCACCTGTGTAAAAAAAGGAGGAACTAACTACATTCAGATCTGCCAGTGTTTGCATAAAGAAACTCTGGGAAGATACACTCAAATAACCTAACAAATGTGGTTGGTTATCTACTGGGGTTGGGCCTAGGCAGAAGGCTGGGCAGAAGAAAACCTTTTCGCTGACATCTTTTCATATTTTTAATATCTGAACCATATGAATACATTACATAGTCAAAAACTTATTTAAGAAAAAATCCTCGTGTTTTCAAAAAGAAAACACTCCTGGTGGCCTCCTAGTCCAAAAGTCTTAGAGCAGCACACCCAGCCCCGGCATTCCCCATTCCTAATTCACATGCCCACGCCTGGGCTCCCACAGGCTGTCCCCAGGTCTCGGAGCCTCCTCGACCTTCTTCTCCCTGGGACCTAGTCAATTCCTTCTCATCTGTGAGAAGCAGCTACAGGCAGCTTGATCCCCTGTCTGTAAAACAAGTGAGCTCCCCTAGGGCGAAGGCCGAGAAGCGCCTCCCAGCGGCTCGATCCACACCTGCGGTAAGAGTCTCTCAACATCACTGCCCCATCAAAGAAAAATAAAGGTGTGGGCGGTCCCTCCAACGCTTGTATTCACTCTCAAATCCCAAGGCCAAACTGAACTGCCACGGGGGCTTATTTTAAAGCACTAATTTTCAGGGTTCCCTTCCCGCCCGAAACAGCAGCGAAGAGTTGAAAAACACGGGTGCGGGGCCCCAGCCCTTCTGCACGCACCGGGTAGCCCCAACCCGGCCCTGACCCCCTCGGACCCGCCCGGAGGTGGGGCATGCAGGAAGCCCGTTATATTCCAGGGGCGCGCCCTAAACCCCTCGGCCGGCCCGAAATCTTCCCTCCCCTCCACTTCCCCGAACGCGCTTCCTGATGTATGTGTGGGGAGGGGGCGCGCTTCCTCCCGGATCCCGCCCGAGACCCGAGGGGTAGCTAGCACCCTGCCAAGAAGGGAAGGGCGTGGCAGGCTAGGGCCGGGGGCGGGAGCCCGGGCGGCCTCGGACTCACGTACTGGCTGTGGGGGCACCGTGGGAGCCCGGCCGCCGGCGGGACAAAAGCGCTGACGGCCCGGCCGGAATAACTCACGCCGGCTCTGGGGCACTTCCGAGTCCTCTCTGGGAGGTTGGAGGACTGACTCGATGATAGTTCCCGTTTCGGGCACGTGACCCGAGGCGCTCCGCGACTGCGTGGGCGCAGAGGACGTATTGTTCCTTTACTATTAAGATAAGTTCAGTGCTAGTTGTGGCGCGAGCAGTGGGCGAACTGACGAAGTTCCAGTTTTCAAGGACTTTACGTTCTGGGGTGGGGCAGACAATAAAGCAAATAAGTGGCTCGGTAGAATAAACACCTGATGACCTCTGTATTTGAACGTAGCTTGTTACAAAGTGAGGCTGCGTGGGCGACCCCGGGAGGGAGGAATGAGGGCAGAGGAGAGGGCGGGGACTGGGGCCCCTGAGGGTCTTAACAGGGGCTGGCGCGGCGGCTGGAGAGCTCTTGCCCTCAGAGCGAAGCGTAGCGCTCCCGGACGGGCAGCTCAGGGACCAGACCTGACCCCAACTCTGCAGCTGCGGCAGCGGGGCAGTGACCTCCGGTGTCGGCTTCTGAAACCCCAGCTTGAAATGACTGAAAAGCGATCCTTTCTTTAAAGTAACATCTAAATATCTTTTATCTAAGTTTAAGCAATTGCAGAAGACATCTTGAGGGCACATTGTGAATACTGACATTAAAACAAAACAAAACAAAAAAAACCAAACAGCTTCTCATTCTTTAAGACGCATCCAAAGGACTCTAAATACGTGACGATTTGATACTATTATCAACTATTATACGTGACGATTTGTTACTATTATCCACCTTATAAAGTCAGGAATTTTACATCTTTTTGGGTATTTTCCTTGAACCTATATCTTTATGTCCCTCACAGGGTTTTTATCCTAATCTAAAATATTTTAGTTCTATGTGCATCACTGAATTTGATTCTAATGTAAAGTAGTTTTATGCTTTAAGTCTTGTCGTTCACCCTAGCATGCATTTCCATAACAAAATTAGTTGACAATTTTTTTCTCGTGTTAAATATTTTCTGAATTATTAATAAAAGTATATGTATTGCACAATATTACTATCAATTCTTAGACAAAAAGTGAAATGCTTTGGAAGCACAACTTTTAATAAGATGGATTTTTTAATAGTTCAATATATGCAAGTTACTTGGATGGATTTTACTTATCGCTGTAGTTGTTAAAGGAGAGTAGGTTCTTGTCTCACGGCAGAAAAAATTCAGAGACGGGACATGGAGGTCAAGAAAGAAAGTGAGGATTTAAGCGCTAGCTAGTAGGCTCTG
>NW_006788006.1:538652-555107 GCF_000442215.2 Lipotes vexillifer | reverse complement strand
GGCAGACCCAGGTGAGTAGCTACCCTGAGTTTCTTTGGCAAGCCGGTGATGTGGGGTGCAGAAATGAATGGAAGGAATATTCATTGGGGAGGGAGAGGTTTGGGGTCGTATTTCCTGATTTTCATCCCAACTCCACCTTCCCGAGGGGAGGAGTGATTTTTGTCCTTATTTAGCCTTGATCGGTAGTGTCATGGCATTGGTGCATAATGGGAACTTTTTATCTGCAAGGCTAATTTTATTGTAATGAGGGCATATTGAGCAAAATGTTACATTTGGACACTGGAGATTCCCACCTTTTCTCACCTTTCTTTGCCTCCAGGACACATCACCCCAAAATATGTGGTTTCCTGTCAGTCTGGAGGTTCCTGCTTTTCTTTGTTTGGCCAAGGAGCCCCGGTGTTCAGAAGATATATGGTTTCCTGCCATTTGGCCTGTGCCCCTCCTTTCTCTGCGCATATCTAGCTATCTGCCTGCTCAGAGTGAGCAAATGTTCAGCAACATTTCCACGCTTCTTTTACATTTTTTTATAGATGCAGGTAAATAGTGGGAATAGAAGGGGATTCCTTGTAGCAATGGGTCTTTGATCCATCTGGCTCCATATCAGTACGAGGTGTGCTCTGTCATAGAAAAGACCCAGGCAGCTTCAGACCCTGGGAGGAGAGTCCCAGGACTTTCTCAGCTGCGCGGTTTTAGGCAAAAGCACCTGCACATGTTGAGGACTGGGATTTTGAGCTACCCCCAAAAGTAGCCTAGAACACATGTAGGTATTGAGCAGTTGAAAAGTGGCTAGTTCTCTGAGCATCTGAATTTTTAATTACAGTTAATTTAAATAGTCACACGTGGCTAATAGCCCCTTACTGGACAGCAAGGCTCTAGATGTTGCTTTGGGCAGTCCTCACATGCCTCCAGAAAGATTCACACTCTAGATTGAAGGTTGCTATGTTGGGCTTGCCTACCATACATGGCAGAGGAAGACTGTTTTTATCCTTTATGTAGCAAAGTAGAAAAATATTTATGTCCAGGCTGGGTGGCTTTGCTCAGTGAAAGGTATTTGGTGGGGTGGGGAGTGGGAGACAGGGATCACTGAGAAGCCTGCATAATCTTGATTTTTATTTTAGGTAATTTTTTTCCTCCATGAGTTTTGCTATACTCCAGGCACCTTTTGTTTGGCCTTGTGTCTACACACACGCGCGGGTGCGCACCTTTTCCAACACCTGTCTCTTCTGGAAATCTACAAATCAGAGCAGTGTCTAGACCTCCCCTGTCCACTATGTTAACCACTATCCACATATGGTAAGCATATTAAACAGCTAGCCTGAATTGTGATGTGCTGTAAATGTAAAATCCATACTGGATTTCGGACTTGGTAGGAAAAGAGAATGTAAAATATTATTATTTATGTTGATTACATAATGAAATGATAATATTTTGGTTTTATTGGGTTAAATAAAAGATATTGTTAAAATGAATTTCACCTGTTTCTTTTTACTTATGTGTCTACCAGAAAATCAGAAATCACATACATGGCTGGCATTAACATTTCTAGATTACGTTTCTAGATTCTGCTCTAGAAGGCCAAAAGGTACGGCAATGACTGCCCAGAGTTTGCCCTTCCTTTAGGGTTCATCTGCCCCCTTTGGAGTGGTTCAAGTAGAGATTAATGTTGAGCTATGCCCAAAGGAGCTTGCTTACAACTCCACTTTTAGTCCTTGAATTTGGTCAAAAATCCTTCTCCCACTATGGCATAATATCAACTCATTATGTAAAATTTGGAAAAAAAAGAAAAATTAGGAAAACTAATCACTTTTAATCCTGTTACCCAGTGGCAACCACTGTTAACATCTTGGTAAACTTCTTTCCCTTTTTATCGCCAATTTTCAGTTTTAGATAGTTATAATTGTACTATATCTCCAATTTTTAGGTAGTGTTTTTACAAATAAAATTATACATTATCATTTTCCGTGTTGTTACTCTTTGTGATATTCTACTGATCTCTTCAATTTCTCTGCTTTTAATAATTTAAGTTCTTACTAAGTCTTTTTTTAAAAACAAAATAAATCGGTGCTGTAATACATAGTAGTGTGCAAAAGCCTTTTCTGTGTTTTCCTTGGAATAGTTAGTAAGAAGAGTCAAGAAGCATTGGAAGCAATCAGCAGAGAAGCGGACAAGGATGTTACCCCCTCCTACCATTATTTCCCACTGCAGCTGGATAAGGGAAAAGAAAGTAGAATATAAACACTGGAAAGCAGGGGTATAATTATCCTATTTGTAGATTAAAAGATTTCATTTTTGAAAAGCCCTAGAGATTCAGCCAAAAAAAAAAAAAAAACAGTCTAGAATAAACAGGAGGAGAATTCTGTAAGGGGTGTGGTTCCAAATTAACATACAGAAACCAATCATTTCCTTATGTACAAACTAGAATTAGAATAATGGAAGGAAAGCTTATGTTTACAGTAGAAACAAATATACAAAAGGCCAAATACCCAGAAATTAACAAGATATGTGCAAGACCTATGTGAAGAAAAGTTACATTGCTCCCGGGGTCACAAAAGATTAGCTAAACTTATGGAAGGATTCTCAGATGCACCATTCACAGACATGGATTCAGCATCAGAACAATGTCATTTGTAAATTCGTCTGTAACTAATGATCCCAATAAAAAATAGCAATAGAGGGTGGGAGGGAGGGAGGGAGACGCAAGAGGGAAGAGATATGGGAACATATGTATATGTATAACTGATTCACTTTGTTATAAAGCAGAAACTAACACACCATTGTAAAGCAATTATACTCCAATAAAGATGTTAAAAAAAATAGCAATAGAATCTTCTTTAGCAACATACCATTTATTCTAAAGTTCATGTGGGAAAATGAACAAGCTCTTGCTTGTTTGTTTCTAGCTAGAAAATGCCTGAGAAAAAGAAAATGTGATGGGGGAGCACTGTTAGGGAATATCAACAATTAAGTTGGTATAATTATGAGACATAAAGTCTGAAAATAGACCTAAAGAGTCATGGGTATTTAGAGTCTGATAAATATTGCACTTCAAATCAGTGGGGAAAACATGGTGTGGGGACAACTGTCAAGCATTAGAAAAGCATGTTGGGATTAAAACCTCTGTTCTTATACCAGGAACTCTTATACTGGAGTTCCAGATGTATCAAAGAATTAAGTGTAAAACTTGCCCACACTAACCATCACTGCTGCTGCTAGCACCTCCATAAAAATATTAGAAAAAAGAAAACAGGACATTTTTTAGATCATACTGGAATGAGGAAGGGTTTTTTTTTTCTTTGTTGCTCTAACACAAAATCCAGAAACCATAAATGTGAGGAGTTATCAATTCAAATACACACAAATAAATTTTATTTTAAAACCACCATAAGAAAAGTGAAAAATCAAATGGCTAACTGGGAAAAAGTATTTGCATTTTGTATCACAAAGGGTAAATTTCCTTGCTACACAAAGAGCTCTTCCAAAACTGAAAGAAAGACCAACAATCTGATAGAAAAGTGGGTTCACAGAAACGTATGTACAAATGATTCATAATAACAATGCAAACCCAAACTTCACGGAGATGCCATTTTTCTCTTATCAGAATGGCAAAGATCCAAAAGTTTGAGAATACACTGTGGTGATGGGAAAAGGGGGGAAGCAGCCCTCTCCTGCTGTGCTGGAGGAAGTGCAGACTCTCCTAGCGCCCAGGAAGGCACTGGGCAGTACGGATCATCATGCATGCATCCTTTTTAAAAAAAATTTTTTTTTAATTGAGGTATAGTGAGCTACCAGAAAACTACTAGAGCTCATCAACAAATTTGGTAAAGTTGCAGGATACAAAATAATACACAGAAATCTCTTGCATTCCTGTACACTAACAACAAAAAAATCAGAAAGAGAAATTCAGAAAACAATCCCATTTACCATCGCATCAAAAAGAATAAAATACCTCGGAATAAACCTACCTCAGGAGGTAAGAGACCTGTACTCAGAAAACTATAAGATACTGATGAAAGAAATCAAAGATGACAAAAACAGATATAGGGATACACCATGTTCTTGGAGTGGAAGAATCAATATTGTCAAACTGACTATACAACCCAAAGCAATCTACAGATTGAATGCAATCCCTATCAAACTACCAATGGCATTTTTCATAGAATTAGAACAAAAAATTTTAAAATTTGTATAGAAACACAAAGAACCCCACCCCACCCCAAAGAGTCAAAGCAATCTTCAAAAAGAAAAACAGAGCTGGAGGAATCAGGCTCCTTGACTTCAGACTATACTACAAAGCTACAGTCATCAAAACAGTATGGTGTTGGCACAAAAACAGAAATGTAGATCAAGGGAACAGGATAGGATGTCCAGAGATAAACCAACACACATATGGTCAACTAATCTATGACAAGGAGGCAAGAATATACAGTGGAGAAAAGACAGCCTCTTCAATAAATGGTGCTGAGAAAACTGGACAGCTACATGTAAAAGAATGAAATTAGAACACTCCCTAACACCATACACAAAAATAAACTCAAAATGGATTAAAGACCTAAATGTAAGGACCGACACTATAAAACCCTTAGACGAAAACATAGGCAGAACACTCTCTGACATAAATCACAACAAGATCTTTTTTGATTCACCTCCTATAGTAATGACAATGAAAACAAAAATAAATAAATGTGACCTAATTAAACTTAAAAGCTTTTTCACAGCAAAGGAAACCATAAACAAAATGAAAAGCCAACCCACAGAATGGGAGAAAATATTTGCAAATGATGTGACCAAGAAGGGATTAATCTCTAAAATATACAAACAGCTCATGCAGCTCAATATTAAAAAAAACAAACAACCCAATCAAAAAATGGGCAGAAGAGCTAAATAGACATTTCTCCAAAGATGACATACAGATGGCCAAGAAGCACATGAAAAGATGCTCAAAGTCACTAAGTATTAGAGAAATGCAAATCAAAACTACAGTGAGGTAGCACGTCACACTGGTCTGAATGGCCATCATCAAAAAATCTACAAACAATAAACACTGGAGAGGGTGTTTATTTTGTAAATATTGTAAATATTTTCTCCCATTCTGAGTGTTGTCTTTTCATCTTGTTTACTACCATACGACCCAGCAATCCCACTACTGGGCATATACCCTGAGAAAACCAAAATTCAAAAAGAGTCATGTACCAAAATGTTCATTGCAGCTCTATTTACAATAGCCCGGAGATGGAAACAACCTAAGTGCCCATGATGGGATAAATGGGTAAAGAAGATGTGGCACATATATACAATGGAATATTACTCAGCCATAAAAAGAAACGAAATTGAGCTATTTGTAATGAGGTGGACAGACCTAGAGTCTGTCATACAGAGTGAAGTAAGCCAGAAAGAGAGAGATAAATACTGTATGCTAACACATATATATGAAATTTAAGAAAAAAATGTCATGAAGAACCTACGGGTGAAACAGGAATAAAGACACAGACTTACTAGAGAATGGACTTGAGGATATGGGGAGGGGGAAGGGTAAACTGTGACAAAGCGAGAGAGAGGCATGGACATATATACACTACCAAACATAAGGTAGATAGCTAGTGGGAAGCAGCCGCATAGCACAGGGAGATCAGCTCGGTGCTTTGTGACCGCCTGGAGGGGTGGGATAGGGAGGGTGGGAGGGAGGGAGACACAAGCGGGAAAAGATATGGGAACATATGTATATATATAACTGATTCATTTTGTTGTGAAGCTGAAACTAACATACCATTGTAAAGCAATTATACTCCAATAAAGACGTTAAAATGAAAAAAAAATAAAATAAACAATTTAAAAAAAACATTAAAAAAAATTTTGGGCTGTGTTAGGTCTTCATTGCTGTGCACGGGCTTTCTCTAGTTGTAGCAAGCAGGGGCTACTCTTCATTGTGATGCACAGGCTTCTCATTGCAGTGGCTGCTCTTGTTGCAGAGCACGGGCTCTAGGCACGTGGGCTTCAGTAGTTGCAACACATAGGCTCGGTAGCTATGGCACGCGGGCCCTAGAACAAGTGGGCTTCAGTAGTCATGGCGCATGGGCTCAGTAGGTGTGGCTCGCGAGCTCTAGAGTGCAGGCTCAGTAGTTGTGGTGCACAGACTTAGTTGCTCCACACCATGTGGGATCTTCCCGGACCAGGGTTCGAACCTGTGTCCCCTGCATTGGCAGGTAGATTCTTAACCACTGAGCCACCAGGGAAGTCCTGTAGCTTATTTTATACATACTAGTTTGTACTTCTTAATCCCCTACTCCTATCTTGCCCCTCCCCCTTCACTCTTCCCACTGGTAACCACTAGTCTGTTCTCTATATCTGTAAGTCTGTTTCTTTTTTGTTATATTCACTGGTTTGTTGTGCTTTTTAGATTCCACATATAAGTAATATCATACAGTATTATGCATACATCCTTTGCCCTGGCGACTCTGCTCAAGAAATTCACCATACTGGTGTAGTCATGCACTCATGAAATGGTGTGTGCAAAAGTCATTCACTGCAGCACTTTTAAAAGTAAACAATTGAAGAAAACCTAAAAAGTCCAAAGTAGGAAAGTAATTAAATAAATTCTTGTACATCCACATGTACTAGTTTGCTCGGGTTGCCATAACAAAGTACCATAAACTGGGGTGCCTGAACAGCAGAAATCTATTGTCTCACAATTCTGCAGGATAGAAGTCCAAGATAGTGTCAGCAGGGTTGGTTCCTTCTGAGAGCTGTGAAAGAGAATCTATTCCATGCTTCTCACCTAGCTTCTGGTGGTTTGCTGGAAATCTTTGGTGTTCCTTGGCTTGCAGACACATCACTCCATCTCTGCCTTCATCTTCACATAGCATTCTCCCTGTGTGCATGTCTGTGTCCATATTTTACCTTTATGTAAGGAAACCAGTTATACTGGATTAGGGCCCAACCTATGTAACAGAGAACAAATCTGACTCCACATTGGATCTATTCCTTTAGCTCTAATCTCTGTGTTCTGTTGCCTGTGCTTAGTCATGCTGGCTCTGCACCTTCTGTAAAAAAATGTTGCCTATAGCCTGAAATATACAGGCTATCCCATTCTTAAGGCTCTGACCTTTAAAGGTATAACATTTTTCCATTAAAAAGTAGCAGAACAGAGAACAAGTTTTGTCTTGTTGGAGGTTTATAGGAACATTGTGACCAGACCTACTTGGACAGTTGCATGAACAAAGGATTCCAGTGCAAAGAAGTTTTCAACAATCAGCCACACACCCTCCTTTTGGTATAAAAGAAGCCTGAAAACTAAGATGGTTATTTGGGATACTAGTCCACCCCCTCTTGGTCAGATAGCTTTTCAGATAAAGTCGCTATTCCTTGCCCCAACAACTTATCTCTCAATTTATTGGCCTGTCATGCAATGAGCAGTACAAGCTTGGAACTGGAAACATCTACTCCACTGTGACCTCATCTTAATTAATTATGTCTGCAGTGACCCTATTTCCAGATAAGATCACATTCTGAGCTACTCAGGGTCAGGAGTTAGGACTTCAACAGAAGAATTCTCAAGGGGATACAAAACAACCCTTAACACCATGCAACAGACTAATATTCACCCATAAAAAATAAATAGGGAGCTCTTTATGAAATGGTGTGGAAATATCTAAGATGCAAGAAGTCAGTGTTCCAAGTTATCATATGCTATACTTTGTGTAAGAAAGGATGAAAAAATATGTACATATTTGTATACATAAAAATATCCCTGTAAGTTTGCACCAGAAACCACTAACATTGGCTGTCTGTGGGGAGGTAGCTGGGCTGTTGGAGGAGATAGGTGGGAAGGAGAATTTTCAGTGCATATCCTTCTTATACTCCTTGCATTTTGAATCATGAGAGTGTAGTATTTATTCAAAATTTTAATTTAAGCTTAATAAAACTTAAATGGAATCAGACTGCTAAACTACTCTCAAGAAGGATTATATCAATTTACGAGGCCCCCAGCCATAAATACAGAGCCCTTTACACACACACCTCTCCAGGACCAGGTTTTAACAGGTGTGCTTTTTTCTCTAAATTTCCAGGCAAAAAAATCATATCTTGTTTAATTTGCTTACCCTTATAGTGATCTCCATCGGCCACTGGCCCTTCTTAGATCAAGTATCATCTTGACACCTTTTGTGGAGTTTTTATACATTGTAGGAATGCATTATGTATTAAAGAAACTTACCTTTTGAATTTGCTATAAATGTTGCTATTCTCTTTGCTGTTTGCCTTTTAATGTCAGTGATTTTTACACAATGGAAGTGTAAAATTCTTATGTGGCACTGTTGAGCTGCAAGAGAGACAGGGAGGAACCTGCAGAAACATCATTTATCAGGGACTCTTAAGGGATAACTCACGATCCCTGGAAAAAGATCTGGAAGGGACAGTAGTTCTCCTACTGTTCTCATTTTTGGGGCAAAAGTAGATGTGTCTTTTTTTTTCAGAAGCCCTGGCTGAAACTTGTATCTGCAGTGATAATCAACAATATTGAGCACTCTTATGGTGTGTATTTTGTACTAGGTACTGTTCTAAGTGCTTTACATATATTGATATATTGAATTTTCTCATCAACCCTATGATGAAGGCACTGTATATACCACCCTGCATCCTATAGATGAGGAAACAAAGAGGGTAAGCAAATCACCCAAGGATACACAGCTGGGCAGTTTAGAAGCTATGATCTTTGACATCTTTGAAACATTGTCTTGCAAATACCTTTGGCACCTGCTGGTCCAAGCCCAGCTGACTGATCTCCTCTTGGAGATGCCATTTTTCTCCACTTGTCGCTCACAGACCACAGGACACCAAGACCAAGTAGAAGCCCATTTAAAAAAAAAAAAAAAAAAGAGTTATATAAGACTTTGGGGAAGTTGAAAATCAAAGGAGCTCTCTATTTCCCTAATTTGGAGAGCCAGCTCTTAGAAAATGGAACCCTGCTCCAAGGCATCTCTCTTGAATCAGTGTTGGGCTCTGGGTTTCTAGGTAATTGGGTAACCCTGGGCTGGTACTTAACTGCCCTGGGTCTCAGCATCCTCATCTGGAAAATAGGTAATAACAGTACCTACTTCACAGAATTGTTGTGAAAAATAAATTAGTATATATAAAGCACTTAGAGCAGGGCCTGACATATAATAAGCACTATATCGGTATTAACTACTATTGTTACTGGGGTCACATTCCTATAGGCATTGGCTCCTGAGGGGAGTAGATCATCCTCCTTCACTCCCCAGTGAAGAGAAAGATATTGAGATAGGACTTGAGGTCTTGGAAGTGCAGCTTTATGCAGGGTCAAATGTTGACTCCTTCTCCCTGGGTCTAGCTCTCTTGGAGCGCAGAGAAGCACTTAGGGGAGAGGCCTGCCTCTAGCAGGGGTGTATCTGTAAGGGATCCAGACTGCCTAGGATCTGTGGGTATCAAGTGTAGCCAGTGGTAGGTTTTTCTCTCAATAGTGAGGTCTTGTGAAACATCACGGCCTGTTCTTGGCTGGGCTAGGGAAAATTACAGAAAAGGCTGAGGTCCATATTTTTACCTGCATGGTGGGCACCAGTGTTCCTAAAACTCTGGTCCTGTGACTTCATTCTGCAGGCGTAGGTACCATCTGCTGAAAGAACTGAATCATGGAAGCAGAAACATCTCATCTGCATCCTGTAGAGATGTGTACCACCCCCCTCCACCACTCCACCCAATCCAAGATGGCACAGCATGGGGCACTGGGTCAGAAGATGGGCTGTTGGGGGGAGGGAGGTGGCACAGGCATTACCTGTGAGCACATCCAGGACACCTGTCAGAACGAGCAGGAGAAGGGGAGAGGGGGAGGCTTCTGATTGCAGAAGGGGTGGGAGGATACTCTGGAGCTGAGCTGTTTGCCCCTGGGATCTGGGCACCACATGGCCACTGATGCTGAAAGACAGTGCCAGGACCTCCATCCTCCACCCTGAGAAGTTTCAATCTGGACACATATGGGGTCCACAGCAAGGCACCCTCCCTCAACCCCAAAAGACACAGAAACAGCAGGAAGAAGGCTACCATCTAGGAATTAAAATACTAAACTTCAGTATAATAAAGAGAATCAGTTTGGGGGAGATAAGCCAAGAAATTGTCTATACAAATGTGTTTGAGCTTATAACACCCCAAATCCCAATGATGCCAAGAGTGCAGTCTAAGAGAGGCACTCGGGGATGGGATTTCAGTTTGTGGACTTTGGATGATACTGTTGGACGCTTCCCCAATAGTTATTCTACCTCCCTTCTTCTTGGCTAACAGAGCCCCCAAATTATAAGGGACAGCAATATGCCCAGACTGTTCAGCATTGGTGTAATGATTCTTATTGTTTTTTCAGATACTCAATTTCCCAGCCTTCCCCCTTGTAGACAAAGGAAGCCAGGTAACCGATTTGGGCCATTGAGGTGTTCAGGGAAAGTCTGCTATGGGTTTAGGAAAGATTTTGTTTTTAATTAAAAAAAGGAAACCGGCACAGAAGAGAGCTGGCTGATACTGCCTGTTCTTCCTTCTTCTTCCTGCTTAAAGGTCCGTATGATGCCTGGAGCACCTGCAGTCTTCTTGTAACCATGAAGCAGCACACAGGAGAATCCAAAGGCAAACAACTGATGAGTGCAGGGCAGAAGATAGGGTGTGATGGCTAATTTTGTGTCAACTGACTGGTGCCCAAATATTTCTATTCTGGAAATTCACATTTTAAAAACTTTAAAAAACTTGAGATATAGTTGATGTACAATATTACATAAGTTACAGGTATACAACATAGTGATTCACAATTTTTAAAGGTTATACTCCATTTATAGTTATTATAAAATATTGGCTACAAGCCCCATGTTGTACAATATATCCTTGTATCTTATTTTATACATAATAGTTCATACCTCTTAATCCCCCATCCCTATATTGTCCCTCCCCGCTTCTCCTTCCCCACTGGTAAACAGTAGTTTGTTCTCTGTATCTTTGAGTCTGTTTCATTTTTTGTTATATTCATTAGTTTATAAAAAAAGTTTTTTAGAGTCCACATATAAGTGATATCATATAGTATTTGTTTTTCTCTGTCAACTTATTTCACTTAGCATAATACCCTCCAAGTCCATCCATGTCATTGCAAATGGCAATATTCTTTTTTTATGGCTGTGTAGTATTACATTGTACATATATGCCACATTTTCTTTACCTCTGAATGAGATTCACACTTGATAGACTGAGTAAAGCAGGTTGCCCTCCCTTATTTGGGTGGGCCTCATCCAATTAATTGAAGGCCTGAATAGAACAAAAAGTCTTACCCTCCTCCAAGTAAGAGAGAATTCTTCCTGTCTGATGGCCTTCAAACTAGGATGTTGGCTTTTTTTCCTGTCTTTGGACTGGAACTAAAACATTGGCTCTCTTGGGTCTCGAGCATGCTGACACCCTGAAGATCTTAGAACTTGCTGGCCTCCATAACTGTGAGAGCCAATTCCTTATAATAAGTCAATTTCTCTCTTTCTCTCCCCCTATTGTTTCTGTTTCTCTGGAGTACTCTGACTAATACACGGGGTAAGCCTGAGTCTCCATCAATGCCACAGGTCTGCTGCACCAGTCCTGACGTTGGTCTGCATCACCATGCTCTTGACACACGACAAAATGAAATGTTCTCATTGTTCAAGCCATTTAGTCAGTTTTTCATTACTTGCAGCAAAAGCATTCCTAAATAGTCCTGGTTAATGGATATGAACTGTCTTTCATTCTCAGCTCCAGTGTACAAAATAATCACCCTGGGAAGATCCACCCTCCAGAAATTGTTTTAATAGCTCTGGGTGGTACTTAAGACTGTATTTGTCACAAGCTTCCAAGGAACTCTATTAGGCTCTGAGAAACACTGAACTGCAGAAAATAGGGAGGCAGTAGGCATAATATCAATAGTAAGGTGGAAAATACTCCTATTGAAAGAAAGAGCAGGATAAAAAGCATTATACTGTAAATGATTTACCTATTTAAAGAGACATGCAGAAGAACATTCTCTACAGTGGGGCAAAAAGGCTAGAAAAGAATTCATTTCTAGTGGTGGGATTTTGACATTTTTGTTTGTTAGCTTTTCAAAGCTTTTCAAAACTTCTGTAAACAAAGCCTGCCTTAGTAGTTTTAGTGGGGGCCTTAGTAATTTTAGTGGGGGAGAACATACATGCACTTAAAAGAACATCCTTCTCTTAGTCGTCCTTGCCCATCCTGGTGATCTTCTGACTATGAATCCAGCTTCCTGGTTACCAAGGCATCTCATGATGCCTGTCCATGTGCATATTTCAGTCCCTGACACATAAGATTTCCCATTGTAAATTAATAAGTTAGCATTTGTGTTGTTCTGTCAACTGTAAGCCTGGATAACGTGAATCAGATAAGACAGACAAAACTGAGTTTGTGTCATCTAGACCCTGGCTTGTGGCAGGCCCCTTTGGCAGGGCTGGCAGGACCAAGAAAGAGAAAATTACACACCAGCACCCACATTAACTGCAACCAACATTTTAAGCACCTACTATGTGCCAAGTGCGGGGCTTAGCACTTCACAGACCATCTCATTTAATCCCCAGAACAATCCTGTGAGGTAAATACTGTTGGCACAAAAACCAGGAGGAACAGAGAGGATGGATCTAGGTATAATTATTAGGAACACCAACTCATAGGTGCAGATTCGGGTGAAAAGAAAGATAAAATATCCTAGGAAAAGTTAAAGCTACAGAAACAAAAGGTGTTTAGAGACTGGACAGAGGTTCTGGGGGGAAATGCAACCTGCGATTCTGCAGGTACAGGGGGGCTCCTTAGTGTAAAGATAAAATAAAATCCCCTAAGGAAAAGTAAAACTAAGAGGAATCCCCTGTGGAAGCAACATAAAAAATGGATCCAGCATGGCTAACAGGGACCCAAAATAAAATGGAGCCAGGTGGTTATGACAGGCTGGGGGTTCAGTCATATATTCCGTATTCTTAGAAAAACTGCAATCACACAGCTATAAGGACTTCTGATTCTGCTAAGGATCCTGCCTGGAAAGCCCCTAACAAGAAGCTCCAACAACAACAAATCATCGAGGAGTTTCAGTCAAGCTCTAAGGACTTGTGGTCAGGCTTCAAGAGCCATCCAAGTCTCTTACAAGCCTCCCAACTGTGGCTTCTGTGGTTTTTGCTTTTAAAAATCCATCGCCTCCTCCACTCCCGGGAAATGTACTTTCAGTCACAGCCAAAGGCTGCATATCCCCAGTTTGCAAACCTTTCAAACAATAAAGCTGTCCTTTTGCTTTAAGACAACCATGACCCTTTACTGGGATTTATTTCTGATTTAGGACAACAGTAGCATTGTAAAGGGAGAGAGTTATCCCATGAGCTTAAAAAGGATTAAGACTCACTTTGAACTGGTATTTACTTAGAAGTGTAAGGGAGGAATAACTTTCCCTCTACCCTTTTACATTCAGTGACTGAGGGCATACGAATTTAACTAACAGAAGACAGATTAACAGGAAAAAAAGGTATATAATTCTACTAAAACTTTACATGCACAGGAATTCACAGAAGAGACAAGAAACTGCTGTCGAACCCAAGTTCACATGCCTCACCCACAGTGAAGCCAAACAAACCAAAATGTTGAAGTTTGGATCAGAGAAAGTTTTATTGCAGGGCCAAGCAAGGAGAATGGGCAGCTTGTGCTCAAAAGACCCAAACTCTCCAACAGCTTTTAGGGAAGATTTTTTAAAGGCAACATTTGGGGTGAGGGCTGCAGGATGCATGACTTTCTTCTGATTGGTTGATGGTGAGGTAACAGGGTGGTATTCCAGGAATCTCAATCATCAACCTTCTGGTTCGGACCAGTTTGGGGTCTCAGCATGTAGTTAAGTTAAATTAAGTCCCCCTGAGTAGGGGCCTTAGTTCCTGTTGAATATTCAAAGATATGTATCAGATTATTACATACATATAGATTGACATATATGTATATATATCACTTGAGGAGGAATTAGAACTGTTTTTATGCTGAACTATTATTTCTGGACTGCTTTTCCTTTGTTTCTGCATTCCCTCACTTTCCTAATTAGTAACTGCTTGAATCTGTTCTTTGGAACTCAGGAAAGGGCTAGGAGACTAAAGCCTTTTCCTACAAACTCAAGGAGTGGGGGGGTGCAGTCTGGCAGGGCTTTTGCACAAGAAAGGCCCTGCAGCATCTTGCTCAGTTTCAATCTCCTCTTTTCCTTGATACTCCTCATTCCAAAAGGGGAACTGGTACAGGATAAGAGAAAGAAAAAAGCTTTGGACAGAGACGTTAACTGTGAACTAGGCAGAGAAACTCGGTTTAGGGGGACTCAGTTTCAAAAGCGAAAGGAAAGATTAGACTCAAGAGCTTATATACCCTTCTTAACAAAGGTAAGAGGTTTTGGGTAGCAAAGGACAATTTCTGGATAGGTGACTAAGAAATATATGTGGGAACCAACAGAAGATAAGGGTTATTTTAGTAAGGCTTATTTTTGCAGACTTATCTGGGGTGCAGACTCTGTCTTTGGGAATGAGTGGCTTTCCTCTTCCAGGTACCCACAAACAGAGCACCGCCTTCCCATGGGGAAATGTATGCCTTGTTTTTAGGCAGATAGGGGCAGAGAACCCTTTTCTGTACCTGGTGATTCTCAATTGCCTTTAGCTCAAAAGGGCCTATTTCGGGATGGCATAGTCTGGTCCCTGCCAGAGGTAGTAAGGGCCACCCAAAGAAGGGTTAATTCAGTGATCTTTCCAACATTTTACCCCCACTTAAATAACTCTTCACTGTTCCAGGAAAAAAAAAATCTACCATGCCACGTGGAAATTTCGATTCTGGAGAGGACACCGTGTTGCTCACGCTGCAGGTGTGACTTTCCAGAGTCCAACCGGGGAGACTGTGAGAGGGCGCAGAGCAAGCCTCTTATCCAAGCTCCCACCACTTCCCTGTCACTTCTCCTTGGGGTTAAGCGAGTTCTGCTACCGTTCGCTCCGCCCTCCCGCAGCCAGTAGACCGCGCAGGAACAGGCGCTTTCCCACCCTTTCCCTGCGCAGCAGCCAGAGGCAGGGGAACACGTTCTCTTACAGCCCTTCCCTCTGCGCACCTATCTGACATCCCGGAGTCTACAGCTGCTTGGGCCTTGCCCTGTACCCCCAACAACTGCGGCCGTGACCCCAGCCTTTGAGCAAAGGTAACCAAAACAGAGAAGCCGCCGGGGCGCTGCGCTTTACAGGCCCTCTGGTGAAGTTCTGGTTTCGCTCTAGGAGGCCGGGAGGACCGCATCTCACTGGTTCTGGCCGCCCTGCTGACCCACAGAATTTAAGTTCTCTTTTGGAGCTCTAGTTTACCATGTTTCAAAGTTAAACCTAAAACCAGGGGTGGCTGTAGACCTTTAGGAATGAACTGAAATTCCTGCAGAATGAAACAAGCATTTTCTGAGCTCCCTAGTCGTGGCCAGGAACAAAAAAGGCTGGTAAATATATAAATCCCATTAGTGAAGCAGAGAAACTAGGGGTCCTTGGAGAAATGGCTGACTGGGGAGGGAGTGAACCTGAAACACCTGGGCCAGGCAAGAGGAATCGGGGCCAACCTGAAGATACCCGCTTTGGGCCCCTTTGGGAGAACTGATTTGCACTTCAGTGAGAATTATAACTGCAGTGGACCAAACACATCTAATAAATTTAAATCCGCGGATTGATAATGGCATCAAAAAATATCCAACACCTTGAAACTGAGCAAAACCCTCCCCCCCCTTTGCCAAGTACAAAGGCCCCTCCGTGTCCCCTGCTTCTTGTTTGTAGAAAAGCTGAAATCTCCCAGGCCTCCCTGAGTCACAAAAGAGCGGGCTCCGGTAGTTAATGATTAGGACAATAGAGTCACAGAATCTTTCAGTGTCTGATGCACATCCCTGAGTTGTTTTACAGATGCTATAACTGCCACCAGAGGGAAAAAGCTAACTGCATGATGACCAGACTGTAGCCATGAGATAAGCTGCTCCATCTTGAGCAGTACAGGGTCTATGGCTAGCACAATTCCACAAACTGGCCTCAAGAGAATGGGATTAACATTATCGCTCACAATAACCTATATCTTTGTGGGCATCAAAATAATTGCAGCTTACTCTGCCCATATAAGTAAGTGAACAACTAATATTGTCAGCAAAGAGATGCTACAGACCCAGGTCGACATCTTCCACTCTAAGTGTGTGGCGCCCTATGTTAGCATGAAGAAGTTACAGAAGATGGACCTTTGCCCCTAATTCTATAGAAATGGAATGATGTCTAACAGTGGAGATTTATAAGCAGCTCTTTTGCCCCTTCCCTTTTTGCCTATATCTGTTCCCCTTAAACCTTATAGAAATGAGATCACTAGGTAACATTTAACCTAACTCCTGACTTATGCTCTACTAAATGCACACAATAGCTTGTCTAATCTGTTGACTCTTTC
>NW_006788006.1:516791-538459 GCF_000442215.2 Lipotes vexillifer | reverse complement strand
CTTTCCCTAGATTAAAAGAAGTAAGAGCAATCCCACTACTGGGCATATACCCAGACAAAACAATAATTCAAAAAGACGCATGCACCCCGGTGTTCATTGCAGCACTATTTACAATAGCCAGCTCATAGAAGCAACCTAAATGCCCATCGACAGATGAATGGATAAAGATGTGGTACATATATACAAGGGAATATTACTCAGCCATAAAAAGGAACGAAATTGGATCATTTGTAGAGATGTGGAATACCTAGAGACTGTCATACAGAGTGAAGTAAGTCAGAAAGAGAAAAACAAATATTGTATGTTAATGCATATATGTGGAATCTAGAAAATGGTACAGATGAACCAGTTTGCAAGACAGAAATAGAAACACATATGTAGAGAACAAACGTATGGACACCAAGGGAGGAAAGCGGAGAGGGAGTGGATGGTGGTGGTGGTGGTATGAATTGGGAGATTGAGATTGACATATATACACTAATATATATAAAATTGATAACTAATAAGAACCTGCTGGGGCTTCCCTGGTGGTGCAGTGGTTGAGAGTCCACCTGCCGACGCAGGGGACGCAGGTTTGTGCCCCAGTCTGGGAAGATCCCACATGCGTGGAGTGGCTAAGCCCATGAGCCACGGCCGCTGAGCCTGCGCGTCCGGAGCCTGTTGCTCCCCAATGGGAGAGGCCACAACAGTGAGAGGCCCGCATATCGCAAAAAAAAAAAAAAAAAAGAACCTGCTGTATAAAAAATAAATAAATAAAATTCAAAATAAAAATAAAAGAAGTAGGAATGAAGAATTAAATAAAGTATGACTGGCTCTCTACCCCCAGCAGCACCCTTAGCAATCCTGCAGGCAGGTCACGCAGATGAGATAACATCCTAAAGAAAGATCACAAGGAGTCAGCCAGCCTGCATTCAATGGAAAATGATGCAGAGCTTGACTACCTCCCTTGATGATTCACTGAGATTCTCCCCTTTTTCTCTTTAAAAACTGTCATGGCTTAGCAGAATCTTTGGAGTTGGTTTTGGGGACAACAGTCTGCCTTCTCCCCAGATTGACAGCCTTCCAATTAAAGCAACTTGTGTGTGTGTGTGTGTGTGTGTGTGTGTGTGTGTGTACACGGGCCTCTCACTGTTGTGGCCCCTCCCACCACAGAGCACAGGCTCTGGACGTGCAGGCCCAGCGGCCACGGCTCACAGGCCCAGCCGCTCCGCGGCATGTGGGACCCTCCCGGACCAGGGCATGAACCCACGTCCCCTGCGTTGGCAGGCGGACCCCCAACCACTGCGCCACCAGGGAAGCCCTAAAGCAACTTTTCTTTCTACCAGCACTTGCCTCTCAAATATTGGCTTTCTAGTGGTGAGCTGCCAAACCTGAGTTTGGTAACAACCTCATGTACTGCTAGGGAACCACTTTATTATTTTGAAAACTGGCAAAGTGTGTGTGTGTTTGTGTGTGTGTGTGTGTGTGTGAGGGGTTGTGAAATCAAGCATTTATTCTGTACATACATGAGTATAACCAAATACTTGATGAGAAATCTCCTTTATAAAAGCTTTCCTGATAATCAGTGGGTAACCATGGGGTTAGGATGTCATTGCCACTCCCAATGAAAGAATGGATGTAAGCAAAACAAATAATAAACAAACAAAAAACCCAAATAATCCAACAAAAAACAACTAACCAACCAACCAAACAAACAAACAAAATAAAAAACCCTGAATCTGATCAATTCTCTGGATCCAGTTACCAATTTACAGGAAATATAGGAACAGAGAAGCATGTTAAAAGAGAGTCAGCCAGCAACATACAAACTGTGGGAAACTACCAGAAAAATGACTCAGTCTCTTCAACAAAAATTTGCAAGGAAAAATAAGAGAGAGAACTGTCATATTAAAAGATACTTAAGAGATGTATCAACTAATGATGATATTTCTAATTTATTTGGATATTGATAAAACACAGAAAGTAAATATATCTATATGTTGTTTGTGTGAAACAATTGGGAAAATGAGAACAATGACTGGATACTTGATGATATGAAATGTTATTAATTTTTTTAAAACACGATAACAGTATTGTGGTATTATTTATACTGAAGTCTTTATGGATGAAATAATAAAATGTCTGAGGTTTGTTTCAAAATTATGTGGAGGATTGAGGGGAAGTGGTTGGGAATTTAGATGGCAGAAGATGACCAGGAGTTGGTAATTTTTGAAGCTAGTGATGAATACATCAGGGTTTATTATATTTTACTTTGTATGTGTTTGAACATTTCCAAATTGAAAGTTTGAAAAAGGGAAGGCAGAGAGAAGGCAGAGTTTGAAGAGGCGCATACACTTGCACTTTGTCACAGCAATTGCTGCTCAGTCAGCTAATGGAGGGTGCAGAGTTCAGGTCACTCTCGATCAGATAATGATAAAAGTCAGAGGGTACAGAGCTTTCTTAAGTTTAGCAGCCTCAGAGAGTGTGTTAAGTGAGAAAGGCTTTGATCATGTTTTGGAGACAGGAAGAAGGTAAGGGCATTTAGTGGGTGCATAGACAGGCTCCATAGCTTTACTCTCCAGGGTGGGCCTCTGTGCCTCTGCTTTCACAGCCCCTGCAAATCCTAAACACAGGGGTGCTCTCTGGGCTCCAGCTGGGAGATGGCACCACATCTAGGCAAGAAGGAAAACACCACAAGATGATAAATGGCTTGAGGGCCCACAGGGGTTCCCAGAGCAGAGCCCCATGCTCCTGGTGCAGGGACCTTGGTGTATCAACAGTATTCTCCTTCAATCTGCACCATCATTCCTTGGAACCCTGTTCCCAGAGGGCACCCATGATCACAGGAGTATAGCCTTTATGTGCTACATTCTGCCCTCCCCCTGCCCTCCTTTGGATTCATGATGCCATTAGGCTATTGATGTTTCTGAGGAATTCTGCAGTAATTTCAATTTGTTTTAACCTACTGTTTTGCAAAATGTTTTTTTTCCCATGGAACCCCCTTTTACATGGACCACCTATTAATATTTCTTTGCCCCAATGGGCGTCCTATCTAAAATTGCCCCTGCCCACCTCCCCAACCCAGCTCTACCGTGATCCAGACTCTGACCCTACTCTAGTTCCTCCTTAGCATGTATCATTATCTAGCATTATATTAGCTTTCCCCCAGTCTTCAGTAAACAGAACTACTGTTGAACCAGTTGCTCAGGGCCCAAACCTGGACTCCCTTTCTCTCATACCCAAAGTCCAATCCACAGAAACAAGGTATCAGCTCTACCTGCAAAACCATTCTGGCCCAATCACTTATCACCTTTGCACTGTTATTACACTATTCAGAGCCATCTTCACAGCTCACCTGGACAACTGTGACAGCCCTCATAGTGGTCTCCGTTTCCCCTCTTTTTTTTTTTTATAGTTAATAATACTGTATATACTTGAAATTTGTTGAGTAGATCTTTCTTTTATTATTTCATTCTTTTTATTCCTCTGTTCATGGACATTTAGGTTGCTTCCATGTCTTCGCTATTGTAAATAATGTTTCAATGAACATTGGGATGCATGTATCTTTTCAAAATATGCCCAGGAGTGGGATTGCTGGATCCATGTGGTAGTTCTGCTTTCAGTTTTTTAAGGATCCCTGCTTCCCTTCTAGAGCCCCAAAATACTCATCCTCCACACAAAGGCCAGAGGGATACTTTAAAAATATAAATTAGATTATGCTTCTGTCCTGCTCTCTACCCTTCACTGGCTTCCTGTGACACTTGAAATAAAACAAAAGATTCTTATCATTTTCTCCAAGGCCCTGTATGATCTGGCCTTGCTCACCTCTCTATCTCATTTCCCAGCCCTACTGTTCCCTGACAGCCTCCTGCCCTGTTTACTGAGCTCAAGTCACATTGCCCCTCCCCTCACATTCCCCCAGAAGTGCTAGGCATGCTTGGCGGGGCAGGGAGTGTTTTTACTCATTGTTCCCTCTCCCTGGAAGCTATCTTTCCAAAATTTTTGCAAGCCAGTTTATTCTCTCACTTTTTGGAGATCTTTGCTCAAAAGCCTCTAGAACTACCCTACTTAATAGAGCCCCCATCCCTTCACCCTCCCTTATTTTTCCTTTATAGCATGCATTTGTCTCTGATATTCTGTCTTTGTTCATGTGCTTATTTTCTGTCTCTCACTAGAATGTCAACCTGCCTGTGTTGTTCACCACTGTTTCTCCAGTGTCCATACAGAAAAACAGGCACACAGTAGGTGTTCTCTGCATCCTGGGAACAAATGTTCTGAAGGTAATATTTGTATATGCACACAGAACCCAGCCCCACACTCATGGACAAAGGTCACTGCAAAGTTAGAGTAGGATCCTTCACTCCAGCCTGATCCTTGGAAAACCTTGAAGACAAAGAACAAACTGCTAAGCTGAGGCACTGCAACCACCATCCCAGGGGCCCCTGATTCAACTTTGGAAACACAGAGAGACTATGTTCTGTAATTCTCCAGGCTCATGTATACCTAGAGACTCCTCTGAGCCAAGGTCAAGATTCCCCTTCCATTTCTGTGAAGTGCAAAGCTGCATCATAAAATGATACCAGTTCCCGAAACAGCACATTCCTGGTATTCTCAGGCATCCTTGAGGCTTCAAGACAATGGTCTAGTGAAAAGATGGGGACATCTGTGTCTATATGTGTGCATGTTTAAAATGTTTATTAAATAATCTTTTATTTTGAGATAATTGTAGATTCACATGTAGTTCTAAAAGTATAATACAGCGGTAGCTCATGTACACTTTACCCAGTTAACCCAGTGGTAACATCTTGCAAAATTATGGTAAAATATCACAACCTATATGTATCTGCTATAAATAGCACACTTTAGTAACATTCATACAGGCAAGGCACAGGAAAGTTTTATCATCACAAGGATTCCTCCTGTGCCCTTTCATAGCTACATTCACCTCCCTCCCTTCCCCTATCCCATCCCCGACAACTGGAAACCACTAGTCTATTCTCCATCTCCATAATTTTAATATTTCAAGAATGCTACATAGATGCCAAAATAATTCAATGAGAAAAGAAGAGTCTTTTCAACAGATGGTTCTGGAGCAACTGGATATCCACAAGCAAAAGAATGACTTTGGATCCTTAGCTCCAACCATATAAAAAAATTAACTCAAAATGGATCAAATACCTAAATGTAAGAATTAAAACTATAGAACTTTTAGAGAAAAAAATGGGTGAATTTCATAATCTTGGATGTGGCAGTGGTTTCTCATCCATGACACCAGAAGCACAAACAACTAAAGAAAACAACAGATAAATGTGATGTCACTAAAATTGAAAAATTCTGTTTCTTAAAGGATACTATCAAGAAAGTGAAAACACAACCCACTGAATGAGAAAAAATATTTGCAAATAATAACTGATAAGAGATTTGTATTTAGAATATATATAGGACTCTAACAAATCACTCTTACAAATAACCCAAATAAAAAATGGGCAGAAGATCCAAATAGACATTTCCCCAAATAAGATATACACATGTTCAATAAGCCCGTGAAAAAAATCCTCCATAGCATTAGTCATCAGACAAATGCAAATCAAAACCACAATGAAATATCACTTCACACACACTAGGAGGCTATAAAAAAAAAGACAGATAATAGTAAGTCTTAGTGAGGATATGTAGAAATTGGAACGCTTTTAGGTCACTGGTGGGAAAGTAAAATCATGTAGCCACTTCGGAAAACAGGCTGGAAGTTCCTGAAAAGGTTAAACATAGAATTGCTATATGACCCAGGAATTCTACTCCTAGGTATATACCCAAGAGAAATAAATACATATGTCCACATGAAAAATTGTACATGAATGTTCATAGTAGCATTATTCATAATAGTCAAAAGTTAGAAACAACCCAAATGTTCATCACTTGATAATTGGACACAGAAAATGTGGTATATCCACACAATTGAATATTATTCAGCTATAAAGAAGGAATAGTGCATGCTACAACATGGATAAAACTTGAAAAATTGTGCTAAGTGATAGAACTCAGTCACAAAGACCACATGTCCAGAACACACAAATTTATAGAGACAGAAAGTAGATTGTGTTTGCCTATGGCAAGGGCAGATGAAGAGGTCAAGAGGTGGCAACTAAAGAGTATGAGGTTTCTTTTGGGAGTGATGAAAATGTTCTAAAATTGACTGCAGTTATGGTTGTGCATATCAGTAACTATGGTAAAAACCATTGAATTTTATACTTTAAATGGGTGAATTGTATGTGAATTATACCTCAATAAAGCTGCTACAAAAAAAGAAAGAAATAGCTAAGCATGGGAATTATTTTTACAAAAAGGCTGCTTGCTATATAAGAGGAATATACAATATGTGACCTTTGGGGGTTGGCTTTTTATTTTACTCAGCATAATTCCCTTTAGATCCATCCAAGTTGTTGTATTTATTAGCAGTTCATTCCTTTTTATTGTTGAGTAGTTTTCCATGGTAGTGATGTATCAAAATTCATTTAAATATCATATCAAGGTTGTTTCCAGTTTTTTGTTTGTGTGTGTGTGTGTGTGTGTGTTACACGGGCCTCTCACGGTTGTGGCCTCTCCCGTTGCGGAGCACAGGCTCCGGACGTGCAGGCTCAGCGGCCATGGCTCACGGGCCCAGCCGCTCCGCGGCATGTGGGATCTTCCTGGACCGGGGCACGAACCCGTGTCCCCTGCATCGGCAGGCGGACTCTCAACCACTGTGCCACCAGGGAAGCCCTCCAGTTTTTGATATTACAAAAAAAAAAAAAAAAAGCTGCTATGAACATTTGTGTACAAGTTTTTGTGTGAATATAAGTTTCATTTCTCTGGAATGAGTGCCCAGGAGTGCAATTGCTGGGTTGTATGGTAATTGCATGTTTAGTTTTTAAGATACTGCCAAACCATTTTCCAGAGTAGCATTTTACATTCCCACCAGCAGTGTGTGAGTGAACTAGTTTCTCTGCATCCTTACCAGCATTTAGTGTTGTCACTATTAAAAAAAATTTTTTTTTAACTTTTTATTTTATATTGGAGTGTAGTTGATTAACAATGCTGTTGTAGTTTCAGGTGTACAGCAAAGTGATTCAGTTATACATGTATCTATTCTTTTTCAAATTCTTTTCCCAATTAGGTTGTTACAGAGTATTGAGCAGAGTTCCGTGTGTGTCACTATTTTTTATTTTAGCTATTTTGATAGGTGTGTAGTGATATAAGGTGATAGTGGTTTTGATTTGCATTCCTCTGATGACTACTATGTTGAACATCTTTTCATGTGCTTATTTGTTATGTATATATCTTCTTTCCGAAATGTCTCTTCATGTCTTTTGCCCATTTTCTACTTGGATTCTTTGGTTTTTTTACTGTTGAATCTTGAGAGTTCTTTACAGACTGTAAATAATAGTCCTTTTTGGATATGTGGTTTACAGAATTTTTCCCCTAGTCTGTAGCCTATATTTTCATCCTCTTAACAGGGACTTTCACAAAGAAAATGTTGTTCAATTTTGATGAAGTCCAGTTTATTGATTTTTCCTTTTATAGGTTATGATTTTGGTATCCAGTAGAAGAACTTTGCCTAGTCCTAGGTTCTGAAGATTTTCTTCTTTTTTTTTCTAAAATTTTATAGTTTCATATTTTGCCCTTAAGTCTGTGATCCATTTTGAGGTCATTTTTATATAATATGTGAGGTTTAAATTGTGGTTCTTTTTTTGACTATTCAATTATTCTAGCACAATTTGTGAAAAGCCTATCCTTCCTCCATTGAACTGCTTTTGCACATTAGTCAAAATTCAGTTGGGAATATTTGTATGCATCTGTTTCTGGGATCCTTATTGTGTTCCATTGTCCTATGTGTTTATGCTTCAGCCAATACCCCACAGTCTTTATTACTGTTGCTATGTACAAGGTGTTGAAATTGGGTAGACTGATTCCTTGTACTTCATTCTTCTTTTCTGAAATGATTTTAGCTATTCTTTGATTTTCCATATAAATTTTAGAAAAATCTTGCCTATGTATACAAGATATTTTTCTGGGATTTTGATACAAATGCACAGGTTTACTCATATATTACATTGGAAAGAATTGGTATCTTCACTATGTTGATTCTTTCAGTCCATGAAAACAGTATGGCTTTCCATTTATTTGAAACTTCATTGATTTCTTTTATCAGTATTTTGTTTTTTCAGCATGCAAGTCCTGTACATGTTTCAAGAGATTTAAGTCAAAGTATTTCTCCTTTTTTGAGCAATTATAAGTGGTATGGTATTTTAAATTTCAGTGCTCCCATGTTCATTGCACAATTAATTTTTGTATGTTTATCTTGTACCCAGTGATCTAGATTAACTCACTTATTATTTCTAGGAGTTTTTTTTTGTTTTTTTTTTTTTTGCAGTACGCGGGCCTCTCACTGTTGTGGGCTCTCCCGTTGTGGAACACAGGCTCTGGATGCGCAGGCTCAGCGGCCATGGCTCACGGGCCTAGCCACTCCGCGGCATGTGGGATCTTCCTGGACTGGGGAACGAACCCATGTCCCCTGCATCGGCAGGCAGACTCTCAACCACTGCGCCACCAGGGAAGCCCTCTAGGAGATTTTTTTTAGTGGATTTCTTGGGATTTTCTACATAGACAATCGTCATCTGCAAATAGAGACAGTTTTATTTTTTCTTTACCAATCTCTAGGTCTTTTATTTCCTTTTTTGCCTTATTACACTGGTTAGAACTTTCCTTATTATGATTTTTTTTTAATTTTTATTTATTTATTTATTTTTGGTTGCATTGGGTCTTCATTGCTGTGCAAAGACTTTCTCTAGTTGCATTGAGTGGGGACTACTCTTCATTGTGGTGTATGGTCTTCTCATTGTGGTGGCTTCTCTTGTGGCAGAGCATGGGCTCTGGGTGCGCAGGCTTCAGTAGTTGTGGCATGTGGGCTCAGTAGTTGTGGCGCATGGGCTTAGTTGCTCTGCAGCATGGGGGATCTTCCTGGACCAGGAAATCGAACCTATGTCCCCTGCATTGGCAGGCGGATTCTTAACCACTGTGCCACCACAGAAGTCCCTCATTACCCTGTTGAATGAGAGTGGTGAGAGTGAAGATGTTTGCCTAATTCCCAGTCTTGGGGGAAAGAAATCAGCCTTCCATCATTAAGAACCCTATTAGCTATAGATTTTTTTGTTTTGGTAGATACTCTTCATTAAGTTGAGAAAGTTTCCTGTTTCTACTTTTTCTGAGAGTTAAAAAAATTATGAGTGGGTGTTTAATTTTGTCAAATACTTTTTCTTCAGTAATTGGTATGATCATGTGAATTTTCTTCATTAGCATGTTGACTTGGTAGATTACACTGATTGATTTTCAGATATTGAACTAGCCTTTTATCCCTGGATTAAATCCCCTTTGATCATGGTGTATAATTTTTTTTATACATTGCTTATATTTTTAAAGTTTTGTTAAGATCCCACCTCTCAGGTGAAAGACTTGAAAGGTGGGACACCTTTTAAGGTCTGTGGTGTCCAAACATTTTGCTCCTCAGGGAGAAACTGTGAGTTGTGAGTTCCCTCCTGGTTGCATGTCACCATGCCTGGGGTGGGTTTTATGGTGATATTGTGTCTTGGTCTCTCCTACACATTTTGATCTGGTTATTTTCTTGTGTGCCTGAATGTGTAGGATTTGCTCATTTAGTTTCTAGATATCTTTCAGGGAATTGTTGCTTATGGAGCTGTAGAGCCTGTGTGTCCATAGGAGGAGGTGAGTTCAGGAGCCTCCTATGTCACCATCTTGAACCAGAACTCTTCTTTTTTAATGTTGACTTTTATGGCTATGATTTTTCCTTTTGGTCCTACTTTTGCTCTGTCTTATAAGTTTTGCTGTGTTATGAGTTCATTTTCATTTGTCTTGAGATATCTTCTAACTTCCCTCTGATTTCTTCTTTGACCCAGTTGTTGTTCAAGAGTGTGTCACTTAGGGCTTCCCTGGTGGTGCAGTGCTTGGGAATCTGCCTGCCGATGCAGGGGACATGGGTTCGTGCCCCGGTCCGGGAAGATCCCACATGCCACGGAGCGGCTGGGCCCATGAGCCATGGCCGCTGGGCCTGCTCATGCGGAGCCTGTGCTCCGCAATGGGAGAGGCCACAACAGTGAGAGGCCCACGCACCGCTAAAAAAAAAAAAAAAAAAAAAAAAAAGGAGTGTGTCATTTAATTTCCACATGAATTTTTTCATTTCCCTTTTGTTATTGATGTCTAGCTTCATTCCATTGTATTTGGAAGATACTTGGAATGACTTCAATATTCTTAAATTTGTTAAGACTTGTTTGTGGCCTCACATATGATCTATCATGGAGAATGTTCTGCATGCCCTTGAGAAGAATGTGGATTCTGTTCCTTTGGGCTGGAATGTTCTGTATATCTGTGAGGTCTATTTTGTCTATAATGTTAAAGTTGGCTATTTCCTTCTTGATTTTCTGTCTGGATGATCTATCCATTATTGAAAGTGGGGTATTGAATCTTCTACTCTTAACTGTATTTCTATTTCTCCCTTGACACCTGTTAATATTTGCTTTACATATAGATGTTTTCATCTTGGGTGTACATGTATTTATAATTGTTATATCTCTCTGTTGAATTGACCTTATTATCACTATGTGATGACCTTATTTGTTTCTTGTGACAGTTTTTGACTAAAAGTCTTTTTTTTTTTTCTGATAAGAGTATAGCCACACTGCTTTCTTTTGGTTACTATTTGCATGGACTGTTTTTCCATCCCTTCACTTTCAGCCTGTTGCGTTCTTAAATCTAAGGCAAGTCTCTTGTAGAAAGAATATAGTTAGATCTTGTTTTTTTTCTCACTTAACTACTCTGTCTTTTGTTTACTGAGTTTAATTCATTTACATTTAAAGTAATTATTGATATGTAAGGAGTTATTATTGCTATTTTTTTAAATAAAAAAAATTTTTTTTTTACTATTGCCATTTTATTTGTTTTCTGATTTTTAGTTCTTTTGTTCCTATCTTACTTTCTTGCTTTTTGTAGTTTGATGATTTTTTGTAGTGATGTGCCTTATTCTTTTCTCTTTGATTATTACTTTGAGGTTACCATGAGGCTTTCAAAGAACTTCTTAACGTTATAACTGTCTATTTTAGGCTAATAACAGCTTAAGTTCAATCACATATGAAAACTCTACATTTTTACTCCTCTTTCCCCTACATTTTATGTTACTGCTGTTAGAATTTACTTCTTTTTATATTGTGTATCCATTAACATTTTTTGTGGTTATAGTTATTCGTAATACTTTTTTCTTTTAATTTTTATATTAGGGTTAAAAGTAGTTTACATGCCATGATTACAGTGTTATAATATTCTGTGTTTGTCTATATATTTACCTTTTCCAGGAAAATTTGTACTCTCATATAATTTCATGTTGCTGTTTAGTGTATATTCATTTCAACTTGAAGAATTCTCTTCAGCACTTCTAGTGGTGACAAACTCCCTCAGTTATGGTTTATCTATAAAATTCTGTGTCTCCCTTATTTTTTCTTTTTTTATACACAATGTATTTATTTATTTATTTATTTATGGCTGTGTTGGGTCTTCGTTTCTGTGCGAGGGCTTTCTCTAGTTGTGGCAAGTGGGGGTCACTCTTCATCGCAGTGCGCAGGCCTCTCACTATCGTGGCCTCTGTTGTTGAGGAGCACAGGCTCCAGACGCGCAGGCTCAGTAATTGTGGCTCACGGGCCCAGTTGCTCCATGGCATGTGGGATCTTCCCAGACCAGGGCTCGAACCCGTGTCCCCTGCATTGGCAGGCAGATTCTCAACCACTGCTCCACCAGGGAAGCCCCTCTCCCTTATTTTTGAAGGACAGTTTTCCGCATGTAGTATTCCTGATCAGCAGTTTTCTCTTTTCATTAGTTTGAATGTATCATTTCACTCTCCCTAGTCTGCAAGATTTCTCCTGAGAAATCCACTTATCGTCTCATGGGGGTTCCCTTGCATATGGTGAATCACTTTCTCTTGTTGCTTTCAAAATCTCTCTTTGTCTTTGAGCTTTGACAACTTAATTATAATGTGTCTCAGTGTAGATTTCTGGATTAACCTATATGGGGATTTTTGGACTTCATGAATTTGGATGTCCATTTCCATCCCCAAATTTGGGTAGTTTTCAGCCATTCTTTTTAAAAATAGGCTTTCTGCCCCCTTTCACTCTCTTCTTCTGGGATTCTAATAACGCATATATTGTTTCATTTAATTGTGTCCCATAAGGCTCAGATTTTCTTCATGATTTTTTCTTCTTTTTTCTTTTTGCTCCTCTGCCTGGATAACTTTAAATGACTTTACTGAGAGGACATTAATTTTTTCTTCTGTTTGATCAAGTGTGTTGTTGAAGCTCTCTACTGAATTTTTCAGTTCAGTAATTGTATTCTTCTGCCATAGAATTTCTGTGCTTTTTTAATGGTATCTATTTCTTTGTAATAACGTCTCATTTTGTTCATGTATGGCTTTCTTGATTTCATTTAATTGTCTACCTGTGTTCTCTTGTTGTGCACTGAGCTACTTTAAAATAATTACTCTGAATTCTTTGTCAGGTAGTTTGTAGGTTTCCATTTTATTACTTTTTGCTACTGAAGCTTTATTAGTTTCCTTTGTAATGTGATGTTTGCCTGATTCTTCATGATCTGTGTATCCTTGCATTGGTGTCTGTCATTTGAGGAAGTAATCACCCCTTTCAGTCTTTCCAGGCTGGTTCAGCTGAGAAAGACCTTCACCAGTCAGCATCACCTGGGAATCTAGGTGGACCAGCTGGTAGCATCCCTAGGTAATTGGGGTCTAATGGTCTGTGGGGTCCATGGTCAAGGTCCGTGGGGTCCATGGTCAAGGGGGGCCCATTACTGGTGCTCTGTGGCTGGGAAGGACCAGCCATAGGTTCTTCAGTTGGGCAGGGCTGCTGGCATGTCTTTCTAGTCAGACAGGGCTGCTGGCAGGGTCAGTGGGATTGGCTCCATGGTTGGGTAAGGCTAGCTGGAAGGACTCTGTGGTTAGGCAGGGGCCACATTTTGGCATGGCCACTCACAGAGGACATGAAACTATCACCAAGATCTGAGTGAGCAGACCACTAACTACCTAGTTCATTTGTTTGTTTGTTTGTTTCTAGATGTTCCCAGGTAGTCTAGCCATGGCAATTCCCCTAGTGTTCTGTATTTTGATTACTGTTGCTTTGTAGTGTATTTTGAAATCAGGAAGTATGATGTCTCCAGCTTTGTTCTTGTTCAAGATTGTTTTGGCTATTCAGGGTCTTTTGTAGTTTTATATGAATTTTAGGATTGTTTATTGTATTTCTGTGAAAAATACCATTAAAATTTTTATAGGGGTTGCATTGAACCTGTAGATCACTTCAGTAGTATGGGCATTTTAACAATATTAATTCTTCCACTCCAAGAACACAGGATATCTTTCCATTTGCTTGTGTCTTCTTCAGTTTCTTTCATCAATATCATATGGTTTTCACATCTTTCACCTCCTTCCTTAAATTTATTAAAATATTTTAATTATTTGATGCTATTGTAAATGCAATTGTTTTCTTAATTTCTTTTGTAGATAGCTTATTAGTGTATAGAAATGTAAGTTACTTTTGTATATTGATTTTCTATCTTGCAACTTTACTAAATTTGTTTATTAATTTTAACAGGTTTTTTTTTTTTTTTTTTGGTGGAGTCTTTAAGATTTTCTGTATATAAGATCATGTTATCTGCAAACAAAGACAATTGAAGACTGGCTTCCTGCAGGGGAAGACCTTCACCAGTCACCTCTGCTATGGAGTCTGGGGCTTCTCAAATCTTTTCTGGTGATTTCTTCTCTGGGCTTGTGTGTGTATTTCCCGTTAGGAAGGTTTCTCTGTTTCTTTTTTCGGGAGCTTATAATCTCTTGCTCCCTCTGGTGTCTGTCTGCAGCACTTCAGAATTTATGACTGCTGCCAGCAGCCCCTAAGCATCCAGACTATGCTGGTTCCCTTTGGTTCTCCAAGTCAGGAGAGACAGAAGCCAGTCCCTCAGTCTATCCAGCAAAGAACCAGAATATTGGACACATGTTTCCCTCTTCCCCTCCCTCCCAAAGGAGAAATCACAGTTTGGGTGCTTTCTTCCATTTGAACTGTGCTTTGCTGGCAGGGGGATGGGTAGTAGTAGCTAAAATGCAACCATTTTTCTTCTCCAGTTCAAAACAGCTGTGCTCAGTCTTGCACTCACCTGTGGTACTGCAACTTCCTAGCTGGTTTCTGGAGTTCCTATAAATGTACTGCGGTCCATATATTGTTGTTAAATTAGTGTCTCTTTGAAGGAATGAGAAGTGGAACTTCCTGTTCCACCATATTTTTTTACTACACTACCCTGCCTTCATTTTTACTTTTTAAAAAAAATATTTATTTATTTGGCTGCATTGAGTCTTAGTTATGGCATGTGGTATCTTCACTGCTGTGTGTGAGATTTTCATTTCATCATGCTGGATCTTTTAGTTGTGGCATGCGGGATCTAGTTCCCTGACCAGTGATCGAACCTGGGCCCCCTGCATTGGGAACGCAGAGTCTTAACCACTGGACCAGCAGGGAAGTCCCATGCCTTCACTTTTAAAGTTTGACTGCTGAGAGCTTCCAGTCTATACTACCACCACCCCTTTTCCTTTTACCTCACATCTAGGCAAGCTGAAAACAGAGCCTGAACACTCCCTCTTTTGGCATCAGAGAGAAGTTCAAACCATGGAAACGCTGCCTCATGCGTGAAGGAATTTTCACCCCATCCGCTTCCCCTAACTGTAGTGAAAGCCAAGTCAGTTTCCTTTCTTTGCTTTCTTATGCCATTTTTCACACCTGCTTAGGAGTCTGCCTTGCTCTCCCCGGAAAGCCTCATTATGTGACTAACAAACTTCCTCATATCTTTTTGATGCATGTATGACATCATCAGTCTCAACAACTGAACCAAATTTTGAGGCAGGAGGAGGATCCATTCTCCCTCTGAAGGGTGACCACGCAGTATATCTTTTTCTATCCTTTCCACTCACTCTACCAATGACATTGTATTTGATATGAATTTCCTATAGACAGCACATAACTGGGTTGTGGGTTTTGGTTTTTTTTAATCTATTCTGCCTATTTATTTATTTAGCCGTGCCATGCAGCTTGTGGGATCTATGTACCCCGACCAGGGATTGAACCCCAGCTCACAGCAGTGAAAGCACGGAGTCCTAACCACTGGAATTCCCAGTGCCAATGGAATAATCAGGGAATTCCCATGGCCAATTTCTTCATTAGCATATTTATAGCATTTAAATTTAAGGTAGTTATTGGTATTTAGAGCTTAACTCTGGCATTTTATTATTTGTTTTATGTTTGTTTCCTCTGTTATCCTTCCTCTATTTCTCTTTTCTTGACTTCCTAGGGATTACTAGAACATTTTTAGAATTCCATCTAGATTTATTTCCACTATTTTTGAGTACATCACTTTGTATAGTCGTCTTAGCATTTCATCTGGGTATTGGATATAAATATATGTACCACAACCTACTAGTACTGACATTTTATCACTTTGAGTAAAATGTGGAATACTTACTTCCATTTAGTTCTCTTTACCTTCTCCACATTTGAAGTAAAATTTCCTTAAGTATTTCTTCTACCTATATTGAGCATCAAATGAGATAGAATTATAACTTTTGTTTAAATCATGAAAGATAATTTCAAAAACTCATGAGAAGGGCAATCTATTGTCTTTACTTGTGATCAATCTATTTTTTTCCTTCATTCTTGATGTTGTAAGATTCCTTTTATCATTTTCTTCCTGTTTTAACAATTTTCTTTAGCCATTCTTTAAGACTAAGTCAACTAGCAACATATTCTTAGTTTTTTTTCATCTGAGAATGTTTTAATTTCCTTCTCATTTTGAACATCTGATTCAATCCGGTGTTGGCATCAGTCAATTGCCTATTCTTAAATTGAAAATTGGATATTTTTATTGTGGTATGCGGGCCCCTCACGTGGCCTCTCCCGTTGCGGAGCACAGGCTCACGGACGCGCAGGCTCAGCGGCCATGGCTCACGGGCCCAGCCGCTCTGCGGCATGGGGGATCCTCGCGGACCGGGGCACGAACCCGCATCCCCTGCATTGGCAGGTGGACGCTCAACCACTGCGCCACCAGGGAAGCCAAAAAAACTGGATATTTTTAATATTACATTAGTAAATCCCAGATCCTAATCAAAGATGCTTCTGTTTTATCAGGCAGTCACACTGTTTGGGTTTAGCACTCAGGTCCTCATCCACTTTTTACAGTAGTGGTTTCAAGAACTATTTTATTTTCAGAAACTTCACTGTGCTGTTTTGGTCTGCTTGGTTTACTTGGTGATGTTGGAGATTCTTACTGATCCCTTCTAGTGCCTCCTGTGCAAATAGAGATGCTTCCCTAAGTCAGACTTCCTGGTATCTCTAGGTGATGGAGGGGAGTCCCTGGCCCATAGAGAAAAAGAATGATTCCCCTGGCCTCTTGTCAGTGGAGGTTCCTGCTCAATCCTTTGGCTAGTACCACTTTGCCCACCTGATGTTGTCAGTGATGTGGGTGTGGAGTGAGCCTACTTGGGCCACATTCCTTTGCTGAGTAAGTGGGTGATTCATAAGATGCTTGGCTGCTATGTTGTTCCTCCAGACCTATGCCCCTAGTCAGTACATCTTCTTCTTTCAAATTTTCAGTGTTTCCTTATGGTTGCCTCATGCTATTTCCAGGGTTTGTAATTTTATTTAGATGGATGCTCAAGGGGCGATAAGTCTATGCTATCCTATCCAGACCCCTTTCTCTAGTGCTTACACCATCATTTCTTTTTCACCTATTCAACCAACAAACATATATTAGGGTCTGTGCACTGATTAAAAACCCCAGGGAATGTCAGAAAACAGCACATGGAGGCTAATTTCTGTCTGGTGAGGAGAGATGAGCAAAAACAAATGATCAAATAGAGGTCACCTGTGTAGAGAGTGCTCACCTTAGTGTTCCAAGTCATAAGAGTGGAGGTCAGACTAAATTCTACTCAGGATTCCAGTTATTTCTGTTGAATCAACTTCCCTATTATCTACCCCCTTATTGTAGCCTTCTTCTTTTCTAGTTCTCTTTTTCTACTTGTATGACTTTAGTGCTGCCTAGTTTGCCACTCTACACCTGGGAGATTCCAATCATCCTTTTTTCATGCTGCTGCCTTGGAGTCTCTAAGATGCAGGTCTGGTTGTAAGTTCCTCCTGCCAAAAGTCAGTAAACAACTCTACAGAGCTACAATTCCTTCAGTGGCTATGGGGAAACTATCTACACCTTTATTTCAGTATATTCACAGTCTCCGCAATGGGAGAGGCCACAACAGTGAGGCCCGTGTACTGAAAAAAAAAAAAAAATCCCAGTGTTAGAGTGAAGTAAGTCAGAAAGAGAAAAACAAATACCATATGCTAACACATATATATGGAATCTAAGGGAAAAAAAAAAAAGGGTCATGAAGAACCTAGGGGTAAGACGGGAATAAAGACACAGGCCTACTAGAGCATGGACTTGAGGATAAGGGGAGGGGGAAGGGTAAGCTGTGACAAAGTGAGAGTGTAGCATGGACATATATACACTACCAAAGGTAAAATAGATAGCTGGTGGGAAGCAGCCGCATAGCACAGGGAGATCAGCTCGGTGGTTTGTGACCACCTAGAAGGGTGGGATACGATGAGGAGTGGCCCCCGCTCGCCGCAACTGGAGAAGGCCCTCGCACAGAAACGGAGACCCAACACAGCCAAATAAATAAATAAATAAATAAGAGATAGAAATCTAAACACTACTTTAAAAAAAAACGCTACATAGAGAACAGACCTGTGGTTGCCAAGGGGGAGGCAGGGAGGGGAGGGATGGATTGTGAGTTTGGGACTAGCAGATGCAAACTATTATATATAGAACGGATAAACAACAACGTCCTATTGTATATTCAACATCCTGTAATAAACGATAATGGAAAAGGAAAAAAAAATCCCAGTGTTACAATTATAAGAGAAAAACATAAAATATATGAACTATTCATTGAAGATAAAAGTGGTAAACTATTCATTGAAGATAAAAAGACAAATATTAAGCAAAGGAGAACCATAATGTTAGTGTCAAATAATAAAATAAAAAGAGGTTTTAAGAAAAAGCACTATTAGAGATCATTATTCCATCAATATAAAAAGTTAATTCACTAGGAAAATATTTAAAAATTTAATGTATATGCACCTTATATCTTTAATATTCACAAAGCAAATATTGATACTTATACAAGGAAAAATTGACATACTGTGCATTTCGAACCTGACTAAATAAGTAGACAAAATTAATAAGAATATAATATTTGAACTACAAATTAATAAGTTTGATCAAGTAGACATTCTTAGAATACTGATTCCTCAGAAAACATTGTTTTGGAGCACACATGGACCATTCACAAACTTTCACCATGTACAAGCACATAAAATGGTTTTCAGAAAATCTCAAATAATTGGTGTCATTCAGGCAATGTTCTCTAATCTAAATACAATATATTTAAGTTAAATCACAATAATAAAAATAGTGTAAAATTCTTATATATTAGAAAAATTTTAAACACACTTCTAAAATAACTGAGGATTCAAAGAAAAAATTATAATAGTACTTATAAAATTTTTAGAATTGAATGATATTGAAATCACAATATATCATAATGTATGAAATGGAGCTAATTTGGTTTGAGTCAAAGTTATATCCTTAAATATTATTATTAGAAATGAAAAAGTTGAACATTTATCTGTTTGTCATTTATATTTAAATCATAATATACTGGAAGAGAATAGAAGGATAGAAATTATAAAGAGAAGGATTTGTAGAAATAAAAAGACAAATAGTACAGATTAACAAAGCTAAAGTTAGGTGATTCAAAGTACTATTAAAATAGATGAGCATCTGGCAACATCAATCAAGAATAAAAGAGAGGGCTTCCCTGGTGGTGCAGTGGTTGAGAGTCCGCCTGCCGATGCAGGGGACACGGGTTCGTGCCCTGGTCCGGGAAGATCCCACATGCCGCGAAGCGGCTGGGCCCGTGAGCCATGGCCACTGAGGCTTTGCGTCCGGAGCTTGTGCTCCGCAACGGGAGAAGGCACAACAGTGAGAGGCCCGCGTACCGCATAAAAAAAAAAAAAAACAGACAAGGGCAGTTTGGAAAAGTATCGATCAACATTATTCAGAAACAAAAGTATAAATGTAATACAGAAATTTTGCAAACTCAAACAAAAGGGTATAAAAACCATAATGCATGATGACCAAATTGAGCTTCTCCTGGAATGAAAGATTAGGTCAATGCTGGAATACGTGTTAATGTAATTATTATCTTAATGAATTAAAGTAGTAAAACTATAATTTTTTAACAGATGTGAAAAAACAAATAAATTTCAACATCCATTCATGATTTAAAATTTTAATGAATCCAAAATAGAAACAAATTGCTTATGAATCTAGAATTAAAAGAGAACCTCCTTAATCTGATAAAATAAAAAAAAACTTAGCAAACATCATGCAAATTGTATATCATCACAGCAAATATCACACATAATCAGGAACATAATAAAGATGATTGCATTAAATATAGCTCTCCAAAACTATACTGGAGTACTAGTCATTTCAATAAGGGAATAAAATGGGAAAAAGTTATAACTTTAGAAAGGAATAAATAGGATGGCCACTACACAGAAAATCTAGAAGAATCTACAGATGAATTCATCATATTCTTGTGACTTAAGATTAATAACCCAGATAAACTGCATTTCTATACAACAGCAAAGAAACAGCAAAGACAGAAAAACAAACATGTCATGTACAATATCAAAACTGTGTAAATTAGGAATAAATCCAATAAAATATTTGCAAACTCATTAAAGAACATTATGAAACTTTATTAAAAGCCACTAAAGAAAACTGAAATAAGAGGAGAGACATAAAATCTTTCAGATAAAATATGTGTAATTTAAAGATATCAGTTCTCCCAGAATTAATCTATAGATTCAAAACAATTTCTTTGAAAATCTCAGTGGAGTTTTCTTAGAACTTGGTAAGTGAATTTTATGTGGTATAGCAAATAGCCAGGAATTGACAAGACACAGCAGAATAAGAACAAGACTGGGAATGAAGGTGGTCTTTAAAGATGGTGACATTGGAGGCTTCTAAACTCTCTGTTGCCAAATCTTGGCTCCCTGTGCACCGATGCTGAATAAAAATATGGAGACAGAGATTTGGAAGATAAGAAATAGGTTTTGGGCTTCCATGGTGGCACAGTGGTTGAGAGTCCCCCTGCCGATGCAGGGGACACGGGTTCGTGCCCCGGTCTGAGAAGATCCCACATGCCGCGGAGCGGCTGGGCCTGTGCGCCATGGCCGCTGGGCCTGCGCATCTGGAGCCTGTGCTCCGTAACGGGAGAGGCCACAACAGTGAGAAGCCTGCATACCACAAGAAGAAAAAAAAAAGAAATAGAGAAGTTTTTAATTTTCTTTGCCAGGCAAAAGGAAGACACAGCAGGCTAGCACCTCAAGAACTGTGTCTCCCTGTCCTGGCGAATTACAGGGGGTCTTATAGGTGGAACTCTCTGTCCAGGGTAAGTGATAAGGATCAAAGTGGTGAAGGTCTTGCATTCTGCTTCTTCTTCTTGCAATATTTTAAAACAGTCACACTGTAACAAGGAAGAGCTAAATCGGACTCCATGTTCGATCTGTTTCTTTGACTTTAACCTTTGCTTTTCCTTGCTTTTCTTATTTTAATCATACATAATGGGCTGCCTCAGGGAACCCTGTCCCTCTGCCTGAATGCTAAACTAAAGTGCCTCTGTTCAGCTCACAGTGAGATAATCTGACCCCGCCCACCACTAGATGGCTGCAAGAAAGAAGAAATTAACACATCCCCTCCCCGAGGCTGGCCATGCCAGGGGATATTTGCAAAACTTACGGCCTTTTTTCTTTACTTCATCTCCTTCCTCTCTCTGTGCTATAAAAGAAACTGGCATCCAAGCCCTGAAAAGATGGTTTTTCAGACATTAGTCTGCCATCTTCTCGGTCTGCTGGCTTTTTGCGTGGCGAGCAGAGCGAGCTTGGACTCGGTAAAAACTGCTGGCATGAGGCAGCCTGGTAACTGGCTCCCTCATCTCTGCATTATGGGCCTTAGACCTTTTTCTGAAATGTAAACAGCTACAAGGGGTGATTTGCTACAAAAGAATGCAGCAAGAGTAAATGCCGGGTGGATTGTACAATTCATATAGAGTCAGAGTAATTAGCTTTGTTTAGCTTTGTGAAGGACAAGTCTAGTTACAAGTGTTTGTTAGTAGTAACAGCTAAAGAATAACCAAGATTGCTTAACTGTTTCAGGCCTGTTTATGTTGTTTCCCCAGCCTACTCATTGTTTGCTTATTTTCCTTGTTTGTCAAAAAAGTCTCATTTCTATATTTGCTACAAGGTCCCCAGCTCCCATGGACACACAAAAGAGATAGTTATACATGAAGCAATCCCCTCTGAAAGAAATCCAGAAACTGGCTGAGTGACTCCTACACATTGGGCTAATGAGCAAATACCCACATCAAAACAAAATAGGAAAGACTGGGACACACTCTTGCCAAAAACCCACCCCTCACAGTGCCA
>NW_006788006.1:507014-516199 GCF_000442215.2 Lipotes vexillifer | reverse complement strand
CTTGCCAAAAACCCCCCCCTGGCACAGTGCCAAAACATCAGAGCGCCCCCCCCCCACCCCCCAATTCCCAGTTTCTGTCTGAAGAGTGAAGGGTTTGGAATACACAACTAGCACCTCAACTTTTAAGGCTCCCATCAGAGGGATTGGCCTCCAAAACACCTAGCTCTGCAAGTCATGGGGTTTGTGTGCATGAGACCCACAAACTACTATAGCAAACAAAGAAGCGGTTATTAATGGGAGGGAACACTTAACTGCAGCTATCATCCTAGTGCTCAGAGCTGAGGGAGCAGGAAAAAGTGCCCATCTTCCAGTCTTTTCCTGAATGGAGTCTATCTGCATACTTTAAAAGCTGCTACCTGAGCATCAGGTTTCTAATTTAGCACACATCTCAAGGCTGATGCAATCCTCCTCAGAGACCAGGGAAGCCTGCAGGCACTCCCCATCACCCTCTCTCTCCTGCCCACCCCAAGTAGCCACTGTCCCACTGAAAGGAGTTTGTACATATGTCTCTGCCTCAGCTTTTGTGGCTGCTGCCCAAGGGGACATCTCCCTTGGTCACATGGCTCTGATAGCCAACAGGGCTTCCATTCAGGAGTCCCACAGATGTTAACAAACAAAGAAGCAATTCTTAACTGGCTATCCCCCAGGGCTCATTGTAGAGGGAGCAGAAATTCCCATCTCCCCGGTTTTTCCCTTAAAGGGGTCTATTTGCATACTTCAAAAGTTGCTACCTGAGGGTCAGGCTCCAATTCAAGCTTGCATCTATGAGCTGGCTGCAATCCTCCAGGGAGACAAGGGAATTGTGGGAACATACCCCTCGCCCTCTTTCTCTAGCTCACTCCAAGTCACCAGTATCTCCATGGAAGAATCTTACACACATGTCTGCTACCTGATCTTTTGCAGCTGCTGCCTGAGGGAAGTGCCCCTGGATCACTGGCTCTGATAGACAACAGGGCATGCATTCAGGAGTCCCACAGGACTGTGGTCAAAAAGCAGTTCTTAATGGGCTTAGGAGCAGCCATCCCATGGTTTTACACCCCAGCTCAACACAGAGGGAGCAGGTAAAAAAAATCCTACCTCCTGGGCTTCCCTGGTGGCGCAGTGGTTGAGAGTCCGCCTGCCGATACAAGGAACTCAGGTTCGTGCCCCGGCCCGGGAAGATCCCACATGCCGCGTAACGGCTGGGCCCATGAACCATGGCCACTGAGCCTGCGCGTTCGGAGCCTGTGCCCCACAACGGGAGAGGCAACAGCAGTGAGGGGCCCGTGTACCACAACAAAACAAAAAAACCACTTAATTTTATCAAAGTAATGCAGGCTCATGTTTAAAGAGTAAAATTGGACAAAAAACATAACCAAAAAACCATAGTCCTTTAACCTCCCTCCCTGCTTCATCTCTTCCCTAATCATCCTAGTTTTGTTGCCAGAGGGAGAACTTTGTGGCTTTTGGGTTTGGTTTTTCTGTAATTACTTCCTGACGTCTAAATTATGTGTTAATACCACCAGTCCCTGCCTATTGACTCTGCTCGAAGAGATCAGGATTAAGTCGTTTACACTACCTTCTACCTCCTCACGCCTCTTCCCACGGGACTATGACAGTTTCATTTCCTCCCATACACACATTCACATTTTTGAACAATAATCTTTCAACTAAGAAAGTAAAAGAAGATCTTCAGAAGTGAAGGAAATCAGAGAAATTACACTGTCGAAGGACATTTATGGAAATAAAATACTGGAGGATATTTCAAGCAAGATGAAGCCGAGCAAAGATAAAGTAGATGAGACATGTAACACAAGGAACAGTGATGTGCAATAAAATTGCCAAAAGTTGTGGTTGTTACTGTAATGGCTGCTAATGCACTCATGATTTTTAAATGTAATTTTTAGAAAATAGTTCCTAAAATAGAAGAAGGAAAAACTGTATTTGAAAGTCTGAAACAAAACTTCCAGATTATTTCAATCAAACCTGGGAGTTTGATTGAAGGGGAGGGGGATGAGTAGAAAGGAAGAGAAGAGAGGTAAAGCATGCCCAATATTTTGTCTCATTCAGAAGTAACCAGCACTTCTAGACACTGAGGGAAAAAAATACAGGCTTATACATTTTTAAGAGTAGTTACAAATAGAAATAGGTTCTGGAGCTTTGAAACCATTAGAGGGCGCACAAAGAAAGAAAACTGTATTATCCAACCAGTCAGGAAAGAAAATACACAAGAAGAAAGCATGTTTCATAGGAACATACGGTAAAGAGACAAGAATAAGTCAAAACAAATCAGTAGCCACAATAAATGTGACAAATTAAGTTCTCCTATTAAAATACAGAGACTTCATCTTGTGGCAGATACATTATCCATTGTCTGTGTTCTAACTTTGTTTATGGTATCTTTCATCTTAGAGTGATATAAAATTTTAATGTAGATAAATATGCTAATAATTTATTTTATAGTTTCTGGGGTCTGTTTCATGTTTTGAATATAAATATTATTTTAAAGGCATAAATATTTAAATAGAAAGAAAAATTTATTTCTTGCAAACGATAAAGTGGTCTACCTAGAAAACCCAAGAGAATTCACTAAAAAATTATTTGAACCGATGAGAGAGCTTTAAAGGGTGGTCAGGTGCAAGATATAAACAAGAAGACAATGATTTTTCCCCATACACTAATAATAAGGAATAAAAACACTTTTTAAAATCCCTTTCATGATAGCCACACAATCTATGAAATAAAATCTAGGAGAAAAAATTTTAACAATGTGCCTGAAGAAGCAAACGAAAACACTATACTGAAGGACAAAAAGTGGACAACATTCTTGGATGGAAAATTAACATATAATAAAGATGTCAGTCATTCTAACCCAAATCCCAGGACGTTTATTTTGAAAAATAGAGAAGACGATTCTGAAGTTCATATGGAGAAACAAATATGTAAGTATACTTCAGACACTTTTAAAAAGGAAACAAAGGGCTCCCCTGGTGGCGCTGTGGTTGAGCGTCCGCCTGCCGATGTAGCACACACGGGTTCGTGCCCCGGTCCAGGAGGATCTCACTATGCCGTGGAGCAGCTGGGCCCGGCCCGTGAGCCATGGCCGCTCAGCTTGCGCGTCCGAATCCGGTGCTCCGCAATGGAAGAGGCCACAACAGCAAGAGGCCCAATATATATATATATACTGATATTCAAAACATGAAACAGACCCCAGGAGCTATAAAATATTGGCATATTTATCTACATTAGAACTTTACATCTCTCTAAGATGAAAGATGCCATAAGTAAAGTTAAAACAGAAACAATGGGTAAAATTATTCTAATCAGTATCCAAAATATCTAAACACCTACAAATTGATAAGAAAAGGTAAGCAATCCAATATAAACGAGATAGAACAGACAACTCACAGCCCTGAAATACAAATAGACCATAAACATGAACGAGAGATAGGAAAAGACACACTAAAATAAATTTAGCAAAATGCAAGAGATTTATGACTTCAGCTTTTATTAAAAGTGTGCACAGGGCTTCCCTGGTGGTGCAGTGGTTGACAGTCTGCCTGTCGATGCAGGGGACACAGGTTCGTGCCCCGGTCCGGGAAGATCCCACATGCCGCGGAGCGGCTGGGCCCGTGAGCCATGGCCGCTGAGCCTGCGTGTCCGGAGCCTGTGCTCCACAACGGGAGAGGCCACAACAGTGAGAGGCCCGCGTACCGAAAAAAAAAAAAAAAGTGTACACAGAGATGGGCACCATTATACCCTGCTGCTAAAAGTGGCAATAGGTGTAACATTTTCGGAGGGTAGTCATCAAAACCTTAAAGGCATGTTCTCCGTTATCCAGAAATCCCCTTCTGTTCTAAGGAAATCATTACACAAATGCACAGAACACATTCAGTGCAGCTTTTTGTGTGTGTATTAATGAATTTCTGCCCATCAGAAGCCAAGACAGACAAGATAGAAAAGGTGCACAGAGCAACAGGAGTGGGATGATGTGAAGCATCTCCCTTGCAGGCTTGAAAGCCAAGTCTGAACAGAGATAACTGGGTCCATGACCAGCTCTCGGCCTCACCTGGGGCAGATTCTCAGAACTGCACCCAGGCCGTAGGGTGTGCACCTCCCAAGGGATGTGGTGTCATGGAAACTCTGCCTTCCTGTTACACTGGTGGAGTCACTCACACACTTTGCGCTTGAGTTCTGGACTGTGCAGTGAGGGGCTTGGGAGAGGTGATCTCTAAGATATTCTGTCTCCTCCATGCTGTGGAGGAACTTACTTCTAATTTCAGTCTCTTTGCTCCCTCCTCCATTTTCCTTCCTGGGGTCTGCTCAGGAGTTGGTGTGTTGTCCCAGCTGTGGGACAAACATTTTAGTAGTCACCGGAAGAGGTCAACTCTGAATGATATTCCCCTTTCCCCCCCCACCTCAGGCAGTTCTCAACAGGATCTGCATTCAGCTGGTGGCTTCTTTACAACCAATTTTCATTCTGTATGGTTTTGCACATCGTAAGAGGATGCTGGCTAATTCTTTATCGGAAAGGAATTCCTCTGAGGCTGGAGTGCCCAGTGCTGATGCCTCTGGGCAATACTCTTCAAGTCATCCCAGAAATGCCTGCTGACCTTGGAGACTGGTGATTGGGCAGTAGAAGGGTGTGTGCAGCCCTTGCAGCCCTTTACACCTCCCAGGACCCAGCTAAAGATGAGCACCTGCAGTTCAGAGAGCAGGTAGTATGCTTCTCTCTCTCTCTCATGCATGTGTGCACTTCACCGTCTGTGTGACAAAAGCACCATGGTGGGTGCCCTGCCAGCTGACAGGCACAGGACTTTCAGTCTGAGTTTCTTGGAAAACAACAAAAGAAGCTATGTACTGAGGAAAGCTCAGGAGGCCACACTTTGGGCTCGGGGAAAGTTGGTAAGAAATTAGCAAATCTGGGCTTCCCTGGTGGTGCAGTCGTTGAGAGTCCGCCTGCCGATGCGGGGGATACGGGTTCGTGCCCTGGTCCGGGAAGATCCCACATGCCGCGGAGCGGCTGGGCCCGTGAGCCACGGCCGCTGAGCCTGCACGTCCGAAGCCTGCGCTCCGCAACGGGAGAGGCCACAACAGTGAGAGGCCCGCGTACTGCAAAAGAAAAAAAAAAGAAATTAGCAAATCTTTCGGCCCCTGAGCAGTGCAGAGCAAAAACCATCTCCCTTAATGACCGTCTCCTCTTTTGTGTATCAACTTATGCGATTAGCTAGTATCCTTCTTGAAGAGGAATCTCTGCTGGTACCCAAGAATATGCCAAGGGTCAAGGAGACTTGGCACTGAGCACCGGGAACCAGAATTGTAGATGAAAAGAAAATATAGTCACATAAAGACATTTGTAAATGTGGCCCCATTAGACATTTATACAAGTTCAAACTGTACGGGGCAGCTTGAAGGGTGAGAAGGAGGAAGTGTGTGCGCAGAGAGAGGAGGAGGAATTCATCCATGAAGACACTGGAAGAAGTTTTTAGCAGGAACTTGGGGAAAGAGATTGGCAGAGAGGAGGTGGGTAGGACGCCGGGTGTAAATGCATGGGGGTGGAAGTGACCACCGTGGGTGCTTGACTCGTAAAGATTAGGGGCCAAGAATAAAAAGAAAGAAGGTTGGAAAAGCTAGAATGACCACGGAGAGGTAGAGAGAGGGGTGATACAAATTTCTGCATATGGACTCTGAAGATGAGGGAAAACATGTTATGTATTCTCAAACTCAGGAGAGAAGATGACTCCCCTCTCTCCCCCAAACCTGCATCTGTGCTCACAAGCTTATCTTAAGCTGCTCTTACCACCATTTCTTTTGCTATTTTTCCTTAGCAGAAGAGAACGATTAATTTGTATACTTGAGAGTTTGGCATTACTTTTTTTTTTTTTTCATATCATTTTTTGTGTGCAACTTGCATTAATAGTTCCTGGATTTTCAGATTAATTTTAAATCCATGTGCTTAAAATAGGACTTTCCTGAAAGTTATTACAAGCCCTTCTCTTCTTATTTCAAATAAAATATGAAGCAGTTTCGTGTTCTCTTAGCTGTTTACTAAATTTATAAATATAATGAGTTTTATAAGAGATGTTTTAAACAGTGACTTTTACAATTGAAACTAAATAAATATTTTTTAGGCATATTTCAATTCAGGTATACTTTAGAATATGAGAATTGCCTAGAGTTTTATTTACAGAATTATTTTTTATACTTTATGATATATGATATATTATGAAGCCATGTTAAATATTAGTTAAAGGAAATATATTATTTGAATTTAGCCGTAAACAATTTTCTTATTCATAGGCAGTTTTTTTTGTTTTTTTTTTTTTTTCGGTACGTGGACCTCTCACTGTTGTGGCCTCTGCCGTTGCGGAGCGCAGGCTCAGCGGCCGTGGCTCACGGGCCCAGCCGCTCCGCGGCATGTGGGATCTTCCCGGACCGGGGCACGAACCCGTGTCCCCCGCATCGGCAGGCGGACTCTCAACCACTGCGCCACCAGGGAAGCCCTATTGTGTCAATTGTATGTTTAATCTGTCCCTGAGCACCCCTCTGTCTCCCCAGCCTCAGGGACCTGAGCTCACCATCTGAGCTCACCACTCAGTCCCCTTTGCTGTCCTGGGATGTCTCTATGCGTGCATAAGCCTGGGATGCATGCACCAGCCTGCCTGAATATGGAGCATTACCCTCAAATTGGTGCCCCAAAGCTCACTGTTTTCACCTCCATCCACTAACCCAGAACCCTAGCACTTGCACAGACCCCTCCCCAAACAGGGATTTCTGGGAGTCTTCCATGTGCTTGAGTTACCCCGTGTCACAGATCTGACTTTTCCCCTAGGAAGGATGTCAGTGTCGGGGTACAGCCAGGTGGCTGGCACCTTGGTCCACTGTGGTCTCTCCCACTAATACCAAAGTTGCACAGTGGCATATGGCAAAATGGGGTGGGGTGGAGTAGTCATTGCTTCTTATTTTTTGATTTCCACTCCATTAGAGAAATCCCAGTACAGCACCCCACTGTATTTCCAAGTTGTATGTGAACAGCTCTTGCAGGTTTTACTTATGGCAAAGTTACCGGGTTATTTTTCTTACTGTCCTTACCCTGCAGAGTACGGTATAGCTGGTTAAGAGTTGAGTGCCAGACCTTTCCTAACCCTTAGTTAGTGGATATTCCTGTCCTGTCTCTGTATCTTTTGCTATGATTGTGAAGAGAGAGGGGCTAGGCAGGCATGGCCATCCTGCCTCCCTGAAGCCCCAGATATCCCGGGCAGCCAGCTGGAGCGTTTTTTCCCTGCTCTGAGGCTCTGTCGTTTGCAGTCTCTACAAACCTCCCAGATACATTTCCCCTCCTTCTAAGACCTTGGAGGGACATTTTCCATGGAAATTCAATTCATGGTCTTCCTCACACAGGCAGGATGTGACAGAGACTTCCTCGTTTTGTTCTATCTATCTTGGTTTTTATAGCAAAGGGCAGAGCAAGCAGCGTTGTGTCTTAAGGTGGAAGGTGGGTGAGTAATTTTGTCAAAGATGAGCAGGTTCCCCTCAGCTGAGCTGCCAGCCCATGTCTAGGAGGCCTTAGCATCTGGAATCTGGATACTTCACAACTGTCTCCCTCGCAGGGAAATTGAGATCACCAGGATTCATCTGCCATTTTGGACCCTTTGCTGCTACTTGCCAGGTATGTGCCTCATTCTCAATGCCTGTCTAAGCCTTCACGTTTCAGAAATGGGAGGCAGAAATGAGGGCTTAGGAGAGAGTGCAAGATGGGTTGGCAGCGTCTTATCAGCTGAGCCTGGCTGCAGGACAGGGATGTCAGTGTGACCAAGGGGAGATGCCCATTTAGGCAGCCCCACTTGAAGAGGAAGGATTCTGACACATCCCATTTCCCCCTCAAGCCATGCGAAGCCTCAAAGAGGGTCCCTCCTTGGGACGATTCACCTCCTGTAGAGACAAGGGGTGGAAACCCTCTTGTGGACCTATTGAAATAAAAACCAAAGCAAGCCAGTGAGCATTGCTTGACAGCTTGTGAAAGGCAGAGCATCGCAGCAGGTGCTAGAAGGGGAGCGGGGTGCAAGAGTGCAAAAGCCCTGTGCCTGGGGGCTTGTAGCTTAGGATACGGAGAACGGGAGAAGGGCAAAACACACACAGCCCAAGCTTACAAATTAGCAAAAGCAGAACATAATCACCTTTAAAGAGAAACTCAAGAGCCGAAGGACTGGAAATCAAGGGAACCTAAACGTTGTTTAGGAATTGGGGATGCAGGAGGAGAAAACTGGAATGGGGTTGGAGTGAGGCCAGGGAAAAAATGAGAAGGAAAGAAGAAAGAAGAGGAAAGATAGGCTTGGGTGGAAGGTAGCCGCATTTCAGCAGCATTTCTTTGGCGCAGGTGTGCACGACCTTTATTCCTCCTTGCGTCTTCAGAGGCTCCCTGGAGAGCAGGGAGCATGTACCCCACCAGCAAAGCTTAGCTCCAGCCTGAGACCCCCTTTCTGGCTGTCCTTCCCCTCACTGGGTCCTCTCTCTTCCCCAAATATGCAACGTGGCCAGTCTCAACTTTCCCCAGCAAAACCTCCCCGTTCTTTTTCTTTTCAGAAAAATAATCTGAAATCTGTTTACACTGTGATGCGAATAGCTGAAATCAGAAAGTGTTTCCCTTCAGAGGGGTAAGGATCAGAGACTTTCAACTGCAAAGGGAGGTTGGAAAAGGCAAACTTCAAGTAGCGACTGGGGAGTAGGGTGCCCTTTAGATCAGGAAGGGGCATTCAGCCCTTCTGAAGTCCCTTCAAAAATTTGCCAGACTGTCTCCCTCCTATTAAAGTCTTTAAAGTCAGGTCCTTGAGTGTTGGAAGGAAAGGTACCACAAGGCATTACCTCCTGCTAGAGAAGATGCTGTTGATAAGGCCTAAGGGAAACTCCAGTTTTAAGTTGTTTTATCAGAAGTGGATTTTTAAATTTTTGTGCATTTGTTGGTTGGTTAGTCTTGGGGCTGACATATGGGGACTCAAGCCACTTCTTCAGTGCATGTGAGATGCTATCAGGGTGAGCACTGCAGTCTGTGACCAGGCGATTCCTAACAGGGGCCACAGTTTGGGGGACAGGAAAACTGAGGGTGCACCCAACTTTGACACATGACAGCTGGTGAGGAACCTGTATCAAGAGAAGGGCAGGGCCTCCCTGGTGGTGCAGTGGTTGAGAGTCCGCCTGCATGCAGGGCA
>NW_006788006.1:445752-506450 GCF_000442215.2 Lipotes vexillifer | reverse complement strand
AAAAAAAAAAAAAAAAAAAAAAAAAAAGAGAAAGGCAGAGCTTGGGAGGAACTCCCACTCCACCACCTTCTAGCCATGTGTGCAGGGCAAGTCACTTAGCCTCCCTGCACCTGTTTCCTTGCCTGTAATTTGGTCCTATAATGATAGTGATAATACTTCTGATATAGGTAAGTACTTGGTAGATAGTAAGCGCTCGATTTATATTAGTTTTTATTACTGTGGGCACATGCATGTGTATATGTGTGTTTATGACCTCTTCCCCCTGCAGCCTCAGTGACTGAAATCACATGAATGTATCACAGCAGAGAGCTGCCGTCCTGATATTAATTCCAGTGTCTGGAACACACTGACACTGACAGGTGGCAGCCTCCCCCTGCCTGGGAATATTGGAGCATGTGCTCCTGCTGTGGGGTGCCCCTGCCCCCTGCTGTGGGCCTGTCTAATGTCCCATTGCTGCCTTGGGAAGGACTCAGGTTAGCACCTAGCACAAGTATTGACCAATTCCTCAGAGTCTGGCTGATCCAAATGGATCCAGAAACACTCTCTGAGCCCCTCTCGTTTTGGAAGGCATTAGCTGGTGCTGATATACCCTCATGGCTTCACCCCATGGGGCTTTACGTCCTTTGCTGCCAGTTCTAGGCCTGTCACAGACACATTCCTGCCATCAGCCAAAAGGGCAAGAGGCTGGACTGTCCAGCCTGAGCCTGGACCCTGGCCCAAGGTCTCTGTTCCGCTGATTATTGTGTGAATAATGATTCCAATAGCTGCTGGCTATCAGCCAGGCACACTTCAGAGGGGACTCCTATCTCCTCCCTGAGGGGTCCCTTCTGAAACATGAATGGAGCCCCCCCCCCAACTTGCCCCTCTGTCTTCCCACCTGTGTGTGGAAGGGCAGGGCCCGCAGACCCTGGCCCACTCGACTCATAGGCCATTGCCCCTCCCTCCTGCTGTAGTCCTGTCAGCCATTGTCCTTCCAGCACAGAGGTCAGTCAGGGAGCCTCCCTTCCATTAACTCACCTGCACACCTCCTTAGACTAGTCTTCTGCTGCATGACCAGCAGCTTTTTAAGCCCTTCATCTACTGTAAGCTTTCTTTTTTTATTGTTAACAATTTTAGTCTAAGAATTTTGTCAATTTAGGTAAATTAATCAATTGAAAAACAGATTAAAGGAAATAAAGAAGAAAAAGGTATATGACCACCTGAATAGTTGCAGAAAAATAATTTACTAAAAGCTAATACTTTTTTCTCTCAGCTTTATGAAGTAAGATTGACAAATAAAAATTGTATATATTTAAAGTATACAATGTGATATTTTGATATGTGCATTCATTGTGAAATGATTATCCCAATCAAGCTAATTAACATACCCATCGTCTCACATAGCTCCCTTTTTTTGTGTGTGGTGAGAACACTAAAAATTTTTTCTTAGAAAAATTTAAGTATACAATTCAGTATTATTAATTATGATCACCATGCTGTACATTAGCTCTCTAGAATTTATTCATCTTATAACTGAAAGTTTGTACCATTTGACCAATATTTACTCCATTCCCCCCTCCCCTTCCCAGCCCCTGGGAGCCAACATTCTACTCTTTTTGAGTTCAACTTTTTTTTTTTTTTTTTTTTTTTTACTGTAAGCTTTTATATATAGAATGGATAAACAAGGTCCTACTGTAGAGCATAATGGAAACCATAATGGAAACAAATATTAAATATATATATATGTGTGTAACTGAATCACTTTGCTGTACAGCAGTAATTAACACAACATTGTAAATCAACTATACCTCAATAAAAAAAATTAAGTCCTTCATCTACATCCCACTAGTGATATTGTTGATAGTGTGGCTGGGACTCTGCAGCCACAGGACCCCAGGAACACGGTGCCACCTCGCAGGTCTGTGGGAAAAGGAAAACCAAACAGTGGAGTGGGGTGGCAGACAGAGGGAGAAGGGAGACTGGGGGAGCTGGAGAGTAGAAACTGCATGGGGCTTTCTGCTCTGGCGGTGCTATGATGGCATGAAAGGAGAGGGAGGCAGCCTCTGGAAGAAGATGGAGGCAGAGAGAGGAGCTGACTTTTTTTTTTATATATATTTATTTATTTGTTTGGATGTGCCAGATCTTAGTCGCTGCACGCGGGATCTTTGTTGCCGCATGCGACATCTCTGTTAGGGGCATGCGGAATCTTTTTAGTTGTGGCATGTGGGATCTTTTAGTTGTGGCATGAGAGAGTTTAGTGTGGCATGCAGGCGGGATATAGTTACCCGACCAGGGGTCAAACCGGGGGCCCCCTGCATTGGAAGCATGGAGTCTTAACCACTGGACCACCAGGGAAGTCCCTGACTTTTCTTTAGAGAGCACCCATCCCACCCATAGGAGGCTTAAGCTTAACAACCCTCTGAGTTGGACTGGTTTCTTCCATTGTTTAAGCAAAGAAATTAAGGTTCAGCAAGTTACATAATCTGTCTAAAGTCTCACAACTAAATAGAGGAGAAATGTGGAGAGGCTTATATATCTCCCAAGATGTACAACTGCCCAGGCTCACTGGTTCTCACGCTGTGAGGCATTACTTCAGGTCCCAAAGGGGCATCAGGAGTGAAAAGGGAACAGCCCTTGCCTGGGGCTGGGTCTCCAGTGCCACAGATGAGGCACGGGGAGGGCTAGATGGGATGGCACCATCACTATGGTCTCAAAGATGCTACTGACTCAGTGACAGTCACCAGCTGACCTCCTGGGAGCTCCACCTGAAGCCTCAGGGATGGAAGAAAGTGTCTTATGTGTGGTTGGAGTTAAAAGGCAGCCAGGCATGCATCCTACTTCGGAAAGATTAGAACTCTGTGTTTGTTCCTCTGTTTTGTGGACCCGATGTTCCAGGTCAAAGGGAACTGGGAGCAAGTTTGGGCAGAGAGAAGGAAAATGCATCTGGGAATCCTCATAGGTTTCCCTTTGTTTGGGCAAAGTCACTAAATCCTAGCTCAGCCCCAACACAATGCATGGCTCTGTTCCTGGCTCTAAACAATGCGAATCTCAGAAGTTGTTTCCTCTGGGACCCTTTGGCCTTGTCCTCTCTCAGCTCTGTGAGTCCAAGCAAGGCCAACAATGCCATGAACAGTGCCGCCTGTTAAAATTAGAAGGAGCTTTCACATCTGGCTATGATTGAAAAGAAGCCAGGCACTGGAGCTTGCAAGAACCAGACAAAAAATAATTGAGGCAGTGACAGACGTCAGGCCTGATGCACGGAGTTCCGGCTCTCTTGCGTCACTCCAGTACCTCTTTGCCCTCTGCAGGTGGCCCCCACTGCTGAGGAAAAGTGATGGATTTCCCAGTCTCCCTGGACTCCTACCAGCGAGTACGTCTTCCCAGCAGTCTCTCCTTCCTCACTCACCTCCTCCTCCTGCTTCAGCCCGGGGAGATGCACTCAGGTAACCTGTCTAATCTGCAGCCCAGACAGCCAGGATGTGAGCACCTCAGCTTCTGCCCACCCCTCCTGCAGGTGATCCCAGGGCTGAGATCTTGTAGCCTGGTACCAGGCTGTGCCAGGGGCTAAAATATAAGATTTCCATTCCAGTTGTTAAACAGCCACCGCCCCCAAACACCATCCAGCCCCACAGTGCTCCCCCACCATCCCTGCAGCCACCCACAACTCCACAGCTCACGAGTATGGCAGAAGGCATAGCAGCAGGGTGCCAGGAGCTTCTTATTGGTCTGTGCTTAGGCTGAACCAGGTGGAAAATATTTTTAACTCCTCTCCTGCATATAAGCCATAGCTTTTGAATGGCAGGGAGGATCCTAATCTTACCATCTCTCATGAAAGAAGCAACTAACAGAGAGTGTAAACTAGTTTTGCAAATACAATTCCCTAATTCCCTGAGCTGGAAACCAGGGATACCAAGGTGACTAGGCACAGCCCAGATCCTCAGTCATTCAAGGGAGGGGGACAGACATGACATACATGGCTGTCCAGCTGTGTGACCAGAGCTGCAAGAGAAATGTACCCAAGGATTTGGGAGCGCAACTAAAAGACCAGTTTGCTTTTTCCAGAAAGCTATGAGGGGCCATAGAAAAGAGGTATTATTTGAGTAGAGCCTTGCAGGATGCACATTCTCCAGGAAGATGACAGATGGAGAGTAAACTGAGGCAGGCTGTGCCCAGGAAGAGGGCCAGCCATCAGGCATGGGGGCAGGGACAGCTGGAGAGAACCTGGAGAGGGAAGCTGGTAGGGATGGTATCAGGGCTACACCCAGTGGGCAACAAGGGTTCTCAAATGGAGTGAAGAAAGGTGCCCCCATGCTATATGGGCAAAGTGAAAGATGGAAGAGATTCATAAAGGAAGAATTTAGGGTGGGATTAAGCTGAGCTTTGAATAGAAGGAAAGGAGGTGTACAGAAGCCAGAAAAAAGAATGAAGTCATGCTGGGTAGAGAGGCACTGGAGCAGGAATAGCAGCTCTCATGGAAATTGCAGAAAACAGAGAGTAGAGGAGCCATACAGAGACATCACTGCGGAGAACAATCAAATGAAAGACCCAGATAAATTAAAATCTTGAAAGCAGGATTTGGCTTTAGATAGGAAAACCCATGAAACAAGGAGCCCCCCCCAGATTACTTTAATACCCTTTGTTATTACAGAAGCTGTCCATGTGCACTACAAAATGTTAGAAAATCAGACAAAGCAAAAATAAGAAAACTTCTATTCCCACCAGGCAGAAATTATCACTATCAATAATTTGGTCTATATTTCCCTTCAGATCTTTTATTCTGCAAATTTATGCAAATATGTCAAATTTTTAATCAAATAAGAGGATAGTGTACATATGGTTTTGAAGCTTGCTTTTTTTTTTTTTTTTTTTGCCAAAGATTCCATTTAATTTAATGCCCTGGCCATATTTACATAACTGTCCCCAAAATAATATTTGCAGTTGGTAGGTTCAAACCAGCTACCAGTCCAGCACCGCACATTTGTATCTGGTTGTAATGTTCCTTGTGTATTTTTTAATATGGCACACTCAACTTTTTCATGACAATTACTTGTTCAAGCAACCGGACCAGTCATCCTGTAGGGTGTCTCACCTTTGTCATTTGAATGGTTTACTGCAAAAAATCATATTTGAGGAGTGCTGATTTGGGCCATTGTCTGGGTTCTCGTCCTAGAGGAGGTCAGGGTGGTAGGCCATGGGGAACCCATTCTGGCACACGTCGGGGATGAGGTGGAATTCTCGTGCCACCTGTCGCCGTACCGGGACGCCGAGCACATGGAGATCCGCTGGTTCCGGAGCCAGGCCTCGGACGTGGTGCACCTGTACCGGGAACGGCAGGAGTTCTATGGCCAGCAGATGGCGCAGTTCCAGAACAGGACCGAACTCGTCACGGACGAGATCGCTGATGGCAGTGTGACCCTGAGGCTCCACCCCGTGATCCCCGCCGACGAGGGTCCATACGGGTGCCGCTTCCTCTCCAGCGACTTCACCGGGGAAGCGGTCTGGGAGCTGGAGGTGGCAGGTGCGTGACCTGGTCAAGCCCCAACAGAGAGGAGAAAATGGTCCATTTGGAAACAGGTCAAGAGGAGATAGAAAAGAACAGAGAAAAGGGAAAATATCTCTAATTTAGAAAAAAGTATTAAAAAGAAAGATTCATTAGAAAATGAACCCAAAAAATGCACACAAAAAAGATACACAAATGGCCCTGAAACATAAGAAAAGATGATTACTTTAATTCATAGCGAGAAAAAGGCAAATTAAAGCTACGGAGATAAAATTTTTTTACCCAGCAGATTGGCAAACATTCAATATTTGGATCACACACTCTTGGTGGAGGTGTAGGGAGGCCCCCTCCTACCTTTTTTTTAAAAATTAGTTTATTTATTTATTTATTTATTTTTGGCTGCATTGGGTCTTCCTTGCTGCGCATGGGCTTTTTCTAGCTGCGGGGAGCGGGGGCTACTCTTCGTCGCGGTGCGCGGGCTTCTCATTGCGGTGGCTTCTCTTGCTGCGGAGCACGGGCTCTAGGCGCGCAGGCTTCAGTAGTTGTGCCACGTGGGTTTCCGTAGCTGTGGCACGCAAGATCTAGAGCACAGCCTCAGTAGTTGTGGCGCACAGGCTTAGCTGCTCTGCAATATGTGGGATCTTCCTGGACCGGGGCTCGAACGCGTGTCCCCTGCACTGGCAGACGGATTCTTAACCACTTTGCCACCTGAGAAGTCCCCACCTACCTTCTTGATGGAGTTCAAAGTCCTGCAGCTCCAGGTCAGGGGGATTAGGCAATGGCTAACAGGACTGCCTGTGTATCTACCCTTTGAACAGCAACTCTACCTCTAGGAGTTGACCCTGAAGATACACCTCCCACAGCTCCAGTAGGAAAAAAGGCATACGTATAAGTTTACATTGTACAACAGTGGAAACTCCCTAAATGTCCAAGCATAGATGCTGAGCGTGGTCTATCACACTATGCAGCTAAAAAAATGAGAAAGAGCTCTAAGCTGACGTGGAGTGATTTATGTGATGCTTTTAAGACAAAAAAGGAAGATGCAAAAGAGGTTCTATAGCATATTAGCTTTTGTGTAAGAAAGGAGAAGAAACATGGCACAAAAGAGACAAGAAGGATAAACTGGAAGGTAATGAAATTGGTTACTTAAGGGAGGAGAGGGTGCAATGGGATGGAAAGGATGGAGAAATGCCTGGGGCTTTTTTTTTTTTTTTTTTTTTGCGGTACGCGGGCCTCTCACTGCCGCGGCCTCTCCCGTTGCGGAGCACAGGCTCCGGACGCGCAGGCTCAGCGGCCATGGCTCACGGGCCCAGCCGCTCCGCGGCACGTGGGATCTTCCCAGACCGGGGCACGAACCCGTGTCCCCTGCATCGGCAGGCGGACCCTCAACCACTGCGCCACCAGGGAAGCCCCTGGGGCTTTTACGATCTACTGTTTTTTACAGTACTGATGTTTAAACCATCTTAATGTTTTGCATATTCAAAATATAAAGCTAGCTTACTTGGATAGAGAGATGAAGAAATATATATGACAAAGCCACCTCAGTGCCGGTGGGATTCAAGAGAGAGAAAAGACAATCTATTGAAATTTGGGGTGGGATTACTCTTCATTCTAGGGGGACTGTCCCTTGCATTATATGACTAAATATCAGTAGCCCTTCCCTATTTTAAAATGCCCTTCAGAGATAGTGCTGTCCCCACATGCCACCGGTGATTTAGCCTGTCATTTATAGTCCACTGGTGGAGGGCTGCAAGCCCACGAGTGTGTTAAGAGCAGTCACAGTCACGATGCCTTATGGTGACTGCAAATGGTGAATGGTGGCATGAACTTCGCATACAACTTCTGGGAAGGAGTCTGATCTTTCCCACTCTTCCTGCATCTCTCAGGGCTGGGCTCGGACCCTCACATCTCCCTTGAGGGCTTCAAGCAGGGAGGCATTCAGCTAAGGTGCAGCTCCAGTGGCTGGTACCCCAAGCCACAGTCTCAGTGGAGAGACCATCAGGGACGATGCCTGCCTCCAGAGACTGAAGTCATCGTCAAGGATGCCCAAGGCCTGTTCAGTCTGGAAACCTCTGTGGTCGTCCAAGGGGGGGCCCACAGCAACGTGTCCTGCTCCATCCAGAACCCCCTCCTGGGCCAGAAGAAAGAGTTCGTGGTCCAGATAGCAGGTCAGTGGGTGCCAGCGCACCGTCATCTTCCTAGTCTTCAAGTTCTCTGTGTCCATTATCCCAAAGACCATCTATTAGGACGCAGTGGCACTGGAGCCTGGCTGTGTATGGGGTGGGCTAAACCTGACACCTTGAAAGTCAGCCATAATATCAGGAACCTACTGAGTGTACAACTGACAACCCAAACAGTAACTGGGGGAGGTCCCAGAAAGCCAACATTATGAACCAAAGACCAGGCACTAAAATCCAGAAACTCTAGTTATTAGAGGGCATCATGAGAGCCCATGTGTTCCTAATTTTCTCCCTCAAACAATATTTATTGATCACCCACAATGTTCCCCAAACCCTTGGCCTCAGGTCCACATTCCAGCGGGGGAAACAGGTACACAAAAGAGTAAAATTACAGCACATGTTAGAAGATGTTATCTGAGACAGAGAAACATAAAGCAGGGAAGCATGCTAAGGCGGGGTGGAGTGTATATATGGATTTAAAAGTGGTGGATCAGGGACAAAGACCGTTAGGCACTGAGTTCAAAGGAAGACCATTATATAGGATCAAAGTTTTATTGTGAGGTACCCATTTGAAGGATTTAACGTTCATGGCTCTAATTGTTTTAAGTCTTGAGGATAAAGCCAACCTATGGGCCATGTTTCACATCGGTCCAAATCAATAGTTATATTACCATAACAGAAAGAAATCTCACCCTTGTAAGCGATAACTTGTCCTCAGGTAAGAGGACTTGATAAGCACCATGTGTCACACATAGTTCACCGGAAATTTACCTGGTAATTGGGTAAGGAGTAACATCTGTGTTAGCTAATTGTCTTTATCCAAAGGAGAAATAAGATATCTCTTATCTCTATGACAACACATAATTACAACTTGGAGCCAGGTGCCTAAGTGAAACTCCCAGCAGACCTGGAGATAGGGGTACTTTCTCCTTGATGTTTCCATTTCAAAGAGATGGCTCTAGCTCCTTAAGAAAAACATTCCTGGGTTTTAAAATTGGCAAGGGGCTTATTTAACTTTCAAAAAGATTTGTATACATCTTGAGGGGATAGAGAAAGAATTTACAAATTTTCTAAAGGAAATACTCTAAGAGAAGGGAAAGGGGAATCTCCCTCCGTTTTCGCACCAGGGGAAATCCAGTTTTTAAATTTGTGTTTAACCTTGACAAAGGGTGTGGGTCACATGGATATCTGCAAGGAGGCCATTCAGGTGGCGGCCATTCAAGTGCAAAGGTCCTGAGATGGAAATGTGTGTAGCTATCTGAGGAGCTGGAAAGATGCAGGAGAGGCTGGAGATTGCAGGTCAGGGAGGCATAGGACCCTGAGCTCTTTAACCCCTAAGTCAGTGCTTCAAAAACATCTGTGGTGAAGGACCAATCCTTTGTAGCTCAATACTTTTAACCAAGACAATAAAAATGCACTGCTAGAAAAATAAAATTAAAAACCGAAAGAACACATTATGCTAAATGAAATAAGCCAGACACAAAAGGACAAATATTGTATGATTCTCTTTATATGAGGTACCCAGAATAGTCAATTCATAGAGAGGGAAAGTAGAATAGATGTTACCAGGGGCTGGGGGTGTGGGGGGAATGGGGAGTTAGTGTTTAATGGGTATAGAGTCTCAGTTTGGGAAGATGAAAAAAGTTCTGGTGGTGATGGGTGCACAACGATGTTAATATACTTGATGCTGCTGACCTATAAGCTTAAAATGGTTAAGATAGTCAATTTTATGTTATGTATATTTTACTACGATAAAAAAAAATGTAAAGACCACTGAGATAAAAGCACCAGTTTCTTATTATCTTCAACAGACACAAAATTATTCTATTAAATTGCCGCAAGAGTTACTAAAGGGTTGCTCTCTACTTTGCATTCATTTCTTTACTGTCCAGCCACTGTCCTTGCGAACCCTGCGCCACATTCTGCCTCTGGGCAGATCCTCCCTAGGAAGCCTGGAGAGGAAAGAGAACTGTCAGTCAGCCCCACAAAGCTTTGCTAACAGTTCTTCCAAAGTTAGCATGAGATGATGGTTAGTGATGAGAGGTAGAAGCCAGGTGTTTGCAAGAAGTGGGAGATGACGGACGTGTGGATTCGTCAGAGTGGTAGAGAGCAGTTATTCACTGGGTTTCAGGTATCAACACCTTGGATTGTCATGCCCTTAGACGTAAAGCAAGAGTAGGAAGAAGTAGAGGTAGGTCAGGGCTGTGGTCACAGAAGTTCTAAGCTGGAGGAGTGGGCAGAGCCCATCAGCGCCTTCCTTTCGCATCCTTCCGTTTGCAGTGTTTTCCTCTGCGCCGCGCCAAGTTCAAGTTCGCCGCTGGTCCTCTGACACTACCTCTCTCTAGAGCACTGCAGACTGGTTCTCAGGCCCGTTTTACAGAGGGCTATGCTGGGGCCCAGGAAGCGTCAACCAGGCACTGGGAAGGTTTTCCGGCACGCAGTGTCTAGGCTAGTTTTCTCACTTAATGTTTAGCGAAGACCAGATCGAGACAACTCCACGTGGGGTGTTTTCCAGACGTATTTCTACCCGGAACCTCTCCCTGGAAGAGAGCTTTCCTCGGGACTCTGGTGGGACCGCTGCTCGTCTTGGCCCTCCTCCCGACGCTGGCGCTGTACTTTCGAAGGCAACGGAGGTCCCAAGGTACCAGGCAGGCTGGGGGCTGCCCTCCTGGAGTTGGCTTTGCCCAAGAGCAAAGTGGTGGAGGCGGCCACAGCGGGGCACTGCTGAGGGGCCATCCTGGGGAGGCAGGGCTGGCAAGGGTCGTGGAAACAGGCAGGGGAGCGCGCACACTCACGTCTGCTCCCCTTTTTTCTTCCTTGCAGAAAAGCTGAAGAAGCAGGCAGAGAAGGACAAAGGTAAGCAGAGGGAAAGACGCGCTCTTCGCGCACATCCCTGACTCGCAGAAGTGGGGACGCTGGGTGAGGAAGACCGTAGGTCACAGCGGGGGGGTTGGGAGAGGGCAGAGACGGGGGTGGGCGCGGCAGAGGTTTTCTTCCACTTCTCCTGCCTCGGAGCCTGCTCCTCCCTCGAGTCCAGCTCAAACTGGTTCTCCAGAGCACATGGGGTTCCAAGTCTGTGCCCTTTGGAGATGCAAGGCCTCAGTGATCCATGGAGATTTTCCTCTTTTCTTCGTTTCTTTCTCCAGGGAAACTCACAGAAGAGCTGGGTAAGTTCTGGGTGCCATGCCCACGGTGCTGGCTGTGGGCTAGGGGGTTAACCCCGGCGCACGGTGGAAGCAGGGGTTCAGTGATTTTAGGCCCCCTTTGGAGAGCAATGGATGGCAGCGCTCTAATTCGAAATCCATCCCTCTGCGCCTCCCGCCTGTCCCCTCCGAAACCGATTTGTGTGCACCTGCCAAGGAAGCCTGACCTAAGACCCTCTGGAAAGACTCTGCCAGGCCCTCTCCTGCAAATTGTACAATTCACTTACAATTCCACTGTAAAAGGTCTACTCCCCCTGGTTCATCTTCCTAGGATAACCTCTTTTTAATGCAAATGTCACTGGGAAGGAAGCCAGCTTTAATTTGCACCGAAGTGAAAGCAATTTACCAAATCCACTTTTCTTCCCAGGGGGACTCAGCACCTTGAAACCACGTGGGGGGAGGAGGGAAGAGTGAATCCAAGGGAAGAGGGGATAGAGGAGAGAAGGCCACCATGGGTGGGGGAAGACCTTGAGAATCACCTTGTCTGCCCCAGTAAAACACCAGACAAAATAGTCGAGTTGAAGCTTGTCTTGCAGTCTAGCTAGTCATGGAGGGGAAAACAAACAAACAAAAAAGGCAATCAACCAAACAACAAAAAGAGCCACAATACGTCATTAACATCATAGGCCGAATTAGGTGTATTGTTGCCTTTCCCAGTCTTACTTTTAAAAGACAAAGATTAGAGAAATCAGAGGAATGCGTTTCTAGTGGCAAAATATCAGAGTTTTGGTATCTGGCCTGGGGAAATAATTGAGTGTGATGTCCTCCTAGTTCTTTAAATAATGTACCCAGTAAGTGACCCTGAGGCTCCTGCAGGGTGTGCTCAGTGCCTGGACTTACACAGGACTTCCTCCCCAGGAAAAGCTTGTATTACAGGGCAAGTGAGCAGTAGCCTCTCCAAACCAGACCAGAACCCTTGAAAGAGGTTCCTCAGTATCAAGACCAGTTTTCCCTTCCCAGTGCTGTGCAGATTTCTGCCTTAGAGCAAAGAATAGGATGAGGTGTAAGAATCCTGCAGATGGGCTTCCCCGGTGGCGCAGTGGTTGAGACTCCGCCTGCCGATTCAGGGGACGCGGGTTGGTGCCCCGGTCCGGGAGGATCCCACATGCCGCGGGGCGGCTGGGCTGCTGAGCCTGCGTGTCCGGAGTCTGTGCTCCGCAACGGCAGACGCCACAACAGTGAGAGGCCCGCGTACCAAAAAAAAAAAAGAATCCTGCAGATGGGTGATGCAGCATCTAGGATGGGGTCGGGTTGAGCAGTGGTTTAAGACTAAGAAACCTCTTCCCAGTGGCCTAACTGCCTTGGGAAGGTGGTTCCACTCATCCAAAGGCTGATGTTTTCTCTGTGCGTTCTGCTTACAGGGGAACTTCAAGTGGAGCTGGGTAAGTGACCCCCCCTTAGAACTATTTCTTGTTGTCCACCTTGTAGCATCTGGTTATCCGTGTATGTTCGTCTTATCTCCCAACCAGGTGTGATGGCCAGGCTGGAACTCTGCTGGCTGTGTGGGTGGCAGGAGAAAGGGGAGAGGCGCAGGGGTGGGTGCCAAATTTGACGTGTGAACAAGGAAGCTGCAGGGACCTGCTGCTCTAATTCTGTCTTTCCTTGGCTCCTTCAGACTGGAGAAGGGCTGAAGGCCAGGCTGGTGAGTGAAGCCCGTTTTCCTCCCACTGTCCACGTCACATCTCAGCATCCCAGTCACCTGCTCTGACTAACCAGCTATGCTTCATTCTGGTTTATTCCATAGCTACACACATGTATTAATCTATGTTGCTTGGTATAGGTTATATTTGAGTTTTACTTTTATGTTAATTTTTATATTGTCCTGAAGTGTAAGCATACGGTAAATCATTGGTGCCAATCCTGGTTGCACATCGAATCACCTAGGTTCCTGGAGTCCCCCTCAAAGACCCTCACTCCTGGTGAGAGTTACCTTACATGTAAATATAAGGCATGTTACCTTATATGTAATTATTTCTCTCTGTACCTTCCTCCATGTCCCCCATAAAACAAACAGTCTAATGTGTATCTTTATTTTGTATGTATTCTTGCAAGAGGTGAATTTCTGTTTTGTGCAGTGCACTTCAGTTTCTGTAAAGACATTTACAGTCTCATGCTGTTCCTTGCTTTTCTCACTCATTGCTGTGTTTTACTATCCATGCCTGCTGCCGCATGTAAATCTAGTCTGTATCTCCTTGCTGTAGAGCACTCCATTTGAGCTAGCCACCCTCCTGGAGTAGACATCCAGCCTGCTTCTAACTCTATACCACCACAAACAAGGCTGACTAAATATCTGAAAACGTGTTGCCTTCTGGCTTTGTGTGGAGATTTCTCTGGGATGTATACCCAAGCGGGGAACTGCTGGCCCATGGGGGATGTGTCACTAAGTGGGATAGAAAGATCTCCTGCAGGTAGCACCATCATCCTTCACGCAGTTCATGGAGACTCCATGTACCCATATCCCGTGTGAGCCAGCTTTCTAAGTTCACCAGTCAATGGGGACAAGTAATTTTTCTTTCGGTTTGCACTCCTCTGAACACTAAGAAGCTTGAGCATCTCTTTATATGCTAGCTGGCTTTTTGGGCTTCCTCTTCTGAAAATTGCCAGTTCCTGTCCTTTGCCTATTTTCCATATGGCATTGCTATCTTTTTCTTGTTGATTTCACAAGACAGGGCTGGTGTCAGTGCTGGGGAATGGAGCCTTTTGGTTTGCAGGCATCCTTCATGCGATATTATTATTATTATAGAATAGGATATATACACATAGGATATTAATCCCTCGTTGTTATTATACATTGTGAGTTCCTTCTTCTCTTCTGTCACCTGCTATTAGCTTTGTCCAATGGTGCCCCTTATTGAAAAGAAATAACCAATTTTGATAAAAGCTAATTCGTCACATTTTACCTTAATGGCTTGTGTTTTTGAAGTTTTGTTGAAGAAGATATTCCTTAGGTCACAAAGACAGTCTCTTACATTTTCTTCTATTCACTGTATATGTGTTATGTGCAGGTCTTTAATCCTTCTGAAATTCACCATTTTATGTGGTGTTAGACAAGAATCCAGCAATTTTTCTCCGAATAAAGTGTCAGTTTTCCCAATGCCACCTACTACACCATCCGTGATTTCCCCATTGATTTGGGTATCACCTTTAGTGCGTATTCAGTTCTGATGTCTTCATGGGTCTGTCTTTTGGTCACATATTACTTTGGCTTTTTTTTTGTGTGTGTGGTACGCGGGCCTCTCACTGTTGTGGCCTCTCCCGTTGCGGAGCAGAGGCTCCGGACGCGCAGGCTCAGCGGCCATGGATCACAGGCCCAGCCGCTCTGCGGCACGTGGGATCTTCCGGAACCGGGGCACGAACCCGTGTCCCCTGCATCGGCAGGCAGACTCTCAACCACCGCGCCACCAGGGAAGCCCTACTTTGGCTTTTAAAGTACCTGAAAGCGCAAGTCCTCCTCCATTTCCCCTTCCTTTTTAAAGTTAATGGACCTTTTTAAAATATAAATTTTAGGATAAATTTATGAAGTTTCTAAAAAAAAATCCAAAAGTAGTTTTACATGGGATTGCTTTGAATTTATAGATAAATTAAGGGAGAATTGACACCTTTATCGAATTAAGTAATTCTATGCAAAAGCTCTATATTTTTAAAGATCTACTGGTTATTCTGATGCAAAATCAGGGTTGCAAGGCCTTGCTGTAAACTTGTGGAGCTCTGAAAATGTCTTCTATTGCTCTTGCATTTTGTGACTTTGGTGCTCCCTTTGTTGTAAAATAGAACAAGATAAAACAAAACAGAAATCCACACCGAATGGCTCATGTTAAGAAAGAGGGCAAGACAGGGTGTCCAGAGGATGTCTTAGGAGCCAGGAGCCAATCTCAGCTGGGCCTCCTGGAGACTAAGCCAGTCAGAGATTGAGGCTTCATTTCCATCCTTTAAGGTATCCCAGTTGCTTGTATTGGTTCTCTTTGCCCACATAACTCTGTCATCCCACTGTTCCCAGCACAACTTCAGCCTGTACACAGCTTTGGTACAAGCCAGCACTGACACCAGCCCCCTACCCAATCCCAAATTCCCGGGAAGATGCCGTGGTGGACCCAGGCCAGTCTGGATCCAAGCCAGCTATCATGGGTGGGAATGAGGTTACTTAGTTTGTAGGCGTCCCTTTTATATCTTGAGTCTCCCTCAAGGTTCTAGGGTTACTGACCCAGATCTCTGAGCTTCTTTTTCCTCTCTGTTTGGTTTCAGAGTGGAGAGCAGCCCAGCAACATGCAGGTAACTGAAGCCAAGGAACTGTGCCTTGTGAATTAGGTTGGCTGGATCTTAAGTAGAAGGGAGGTATCCAGGTATCCAGAACTGCGATTAGAGGAAGGGTCTGTCCAGGAGCCAAGTATGGGGCCCACATACAGACACAAAAGCTCACTTATGAAACACATAATATGACACATATGCCTGCACACATACATGCTCACATGCATTAATGTGATTGCACTCACACATGCACACGTTTGTATGCACACACATGCTCCCACATGCACGTAGCTTTCTGGGTTTTACTAGATTTGTTTCCAACTGGCAGAAAGGTTGTTACTAGGGCCTCTTTGCAGGAGAGAATACAGAGTTTGTAAGGAACCTCCCACATCATCTGACAGAGGGTTCCTATCCATCAAATGGGTGTGTTTTTTTGGGGGGGATGGGGTGTTGGAGTGCAGGGTACTGGACTAGATGATCTCAGAGGTCCCCTACAGTTTTAAAATCCTAAAATTACTGTAAAAGAGTCCCAGAGCTCACTAGTGATTTCATGGTCACACAGGGTGGTGAGAGCAGCCGGGACAGAATCAGCCCTAAGCTCCTTCCTGTTGATCAGGTCTTGGGGAAAGTGAGCCCACCTCTATCCCCACAAACTTACCTCATTTGCTCTCTCTGCTCTGCATGGCACCATGGAATTCAAGAACCTTCCTGTTCAGGAAAGAAATGGGATTCCTCTAATCACTTTCAAAAACTAAGAAGTGACTTTCATGCCCCTTCAGTACCAGGGTGGTTGCAGGAGAGGGAGTGACTATTCCACTGATTGGTCCATCAGGAGAACCAGAGGGTTTGCCTGTCGGGGGAGGGGACAGGTGTGGGAGTAGGGGCAGAACCGTCCTTCACCTGCACTAAACATATGCCTCTGCGCAGTGGATGTGACCCTGGATCCTGGCTCCGCCCACCCCAGCCTGGAGGTCTCCGAGGATGGCAAGAGCGTGTCCTCCCGCAGGATGGCGCCAGGCTCAGCGGCCGGTGACCCCCAGCGGTTCTCCGAGCAGATGTGCGTTCTAAGCCGGGAGCGCTTCTCCACGGGCCGCCACTACTGGGAGGTGCACGTGGGCCGCCGCAGCCGCTGGTTCCTAGGTGTGTGCCTGGCAGCGGTGCCGCGCGCAGGGCAGACGCGCCTGAGCCCGGAGGGTGGCTACTGGGTGATGGGGCTGTGGAACGGCTGCGAGTACTTCGTGCTGGACCCGCACCGCGTCGCGCTCACCGTGCGCGTGCCACCCCGGTGCGTGGGCATCTTTCTGGACTGCGAGGCGGGAAAGCTGTGCTTCTTCAATGTATCCAATGGCTCCCACATCTTCACCTTCACGGACACGTTCTCTGGGACGCTCTGCGCGTATTTCAGGCCTAGAGCCCATGACGGCAGCGAACACCCAGATCCGCTTACCATCTGCCCGTTGCCAGTTAGAGAGAAACGCGTCCCCGAAGAGAAGGACAGTGACACCTGGTTACAACCCTACGAGCCCTCGGACCCCGCCCTGGCCATGTGGTGAGGCGCCCTCGTGGCCACAGGACTGGGTCCTGGGCGGCTTCCTGGATACCCAGTCAGTGCTTTGCTCTCCCGCTTCCTCTAGACGGAACAAATACACCGACCCCAGTGTATGAACCAAAACGCCAGCAAAGGCTTAAAAGGCTCAGTATAGCAGAAATGGGAAAAAGGGAGACCTCTGCCTATGTATCAATAGATGTGTATGTGTACATGTATGAATATGATTTTCTTTGAAAAAATAAAAAGGCAATTCTAAAGCTTATTTGTGCGTGTTGTAGGTTTGAGCTGATGAGTAGAAATATGTTCATGTTGCTGCTAGTCAGGGTGTTCACTGTGGAAGACATGAAAGAAACTGGAATGGGGGGAAAAGAGGAGAAACTTCACTGGATAAAATGAGAGGTATCAGTTAACTTGTGTATTTTAATAGTTTTGTATATATTTTCTAGCTCTAGAAAGATCTAGAAACAATGACACTTCATAAACAATGAGTTCACTTAGGGCTCAGATCCTAGTTTTCACTGTCAATTCCCACTAAAATGAACTTGGAGAAATGGTGGGTTCCAGGGCTGGAGCAGAGAAAGTACAGGTAAATCTGGACCATCTTTTGCTGTAATGTACAAACATGCTCAAAAACTGACGGGGGGCTTCCCTGGTGGCACAGTGGTTAAGAATCCACCTGCCAATGCAGGGGACACGGTTTCAAGCCCTGGTCCAGGAAGATCCCACATGTTGTGGAGCAACTAAGCTCGTGTGCCACAACTACTGAGCCTGTGCTCTAGAGCCCGCAAGCCACAACTACTTAGCCTGCATGCCTAGAGCCCGTGCTCCGTAACAAGAGAAGCCACCGCAGTGAGAAGCCCGCACACTGCAACAAAGAGTAGACGCCACTCACCGCAACTAGAGAAAGCCCACACACAGCACCGAAGACCCATTGCAGCCAAAAATAAATAAATAAAATTTTTAAAAATGTCAAAAAACTGATGGGAACATAACAAAAAGACATAGGAGCTAGGTCGAAGGGGATCCACTGACCAATCATGGGACAATCTGAACATTAAAATGAGTAATGACAAGAATTGCTCAACAAGGGGTTGATCAAAGAAAAAAATTCACTAAGTGTGCCGTCTCTTCAGCCAGAGAAAAGAAATACAAAAACAACAACAGACGAAAAACAGAAGCGAAAGGAGAGAATGAAAGAATAATTGTGAACTCATGGTTTTTACTATGTAATAGATGAAACACACATATGATACATAGATGGATAGAGAGATAGATTAGATAGATAGATGATAGATAGATAGGTAGTGTGTGCACATACATATAGTTCCTAGCTCTGTCTGCTTTGAGGGTTTAGAAACAATAACACCCCTTACCATTGAGCACACCTTGCACCCAGAACTTAGTTTTTAGTACTATTTACCACTGAAAGGAACCAAGGCTCCTTGGAGAAATGGTGGACTCCAGGGCTGGGGCAGGAAAATATAAGAAGGGTGTGATGTTCTGATTTATACTAGGAAATATTTATTTGGTCTTCAACCTAGATTTTATTTATTTATTTATTTATTTGCATTACGCGGGCCTCTCACTGTTGTGGCCTCTCCCGTTGCGGAGCGCAGGCTCCGGACGCGCAGGCTCAGCGGCCATGGCTCACGGGCCCAGCCGCTCCGCGGCATGTGGGATCTTCCCGGACCAGGGCACGAACCCGTGTCCCCTGCATAAGCAGGTGGACTCTCAACCACTGCGCCACCAGGGAAGCCCTTAAATGTATAATTGAATTGATCTGATTGAACACTCTTAACAGCACAGGGTAGTAACATGACATGTTGTCATGTCTGTTATAGTTTTCAAATCACTGCCTTTGATTTCCTCTGTGGAATCTTTCCTTATTGTCCCTCAATAGCATCTTGAACAGAGCATATCGTGTTCATACAACTTTGATTATACTGTTCAGTTTGCAAACTCTGACCTCGTATCCAATTCTGATCCCAGGGGCCTGCTGTGGGGAGGGGGCCATTCTGCCTCCAGAAACTTCCTCCTGATCCCTCTCACAGGCTCTTGCTGTCCCTTCAGCGATGAGGCAATAACGGGAGATGAGAGAATTGGTGCAGCCACAACCTCCCCAGATCCTCCCTATTCCTCAGTTCCCTCAGCTTTGGCCGAACCCCTAATCTCTGCTCCATCCTGCTGCTGCCAGGACAGCCCAATGCTCCTTTGATTCTGGATTCCCTCACCTGCAGACAGCATGCTTGAGAAGGATGCAGCAAAGTGGCTCAATTTGGCTAGCTTCCCAGATGCTCTTTTGACCCATGGGAAACTCACATGTGTGTGCATACTGAGTGCAGGCTGGCCATGCTCTCTTCAAGGACCACATCCCCCAGTTTCCTCTTCCTCTGGATAGATCAACAATCCTATCAAACAAGATGACAAGCTCTTCTTGCAGGCATCATCGAAAATTACATGATTCTTTGAGAGTTGGCTTAGGGGAGTGGCAAGTGACTCCACCCCCAGGGAGGGTAATTACCTCTCAACATATGCATTCAAACTCCCAAGACCTCGGTGAACCCCCTTTCCAGTTTCCTTCCCATCCTCTGTCCCCCAAAGGAAATGATCTCTTTTAACCACTTATTTATTTCACACATTTATTTCTTTTATTTAGTTTATTGTCAACACACATCAGTTCTATAAAATGAAAAATTATGAATAATCAAAGCATAATCATGAAAATTCAAAGTAGCTATTCAACACAAAAAATACAACCATAAAAGCAGGTCCACTCACGCACACATAGCAGCAGGAGATGCAGCAGATATTTCAAAGGACAGCAAGTGCTTGCTTTTTCATTTGAAGACCGTGACCCTATCAGATACTAGAATGCGTCAGCTAATCAGTGTGTGTTCACCACAAGAGTCAAAATTCATTTGTAAAAATGTTCTTCACATTGAAATTGTTGTAAAAGACACACTTTCCAGAATTAAGCCTCCTCTCAGGCTTCTTGCCAGTTTCCAACACCTAAAAACTAACTGATACAGAAAATGTTTCAAATGTTAACTATTCTGATTCTTAAAGTTTAAGAAAGGATCTTCAAAAATAATTTTAAAGAATCATTGCAAACAATAATACTGGTACTCTCCCAGCCTTACTCCAGCATGAGCGTCTCTGGTTCTGTATCTGCAGCCTTGGGCAGGGCCTTCACCACACTCCCACCGCTTTGCTTGCTTCCTTCCCTGGTTCATCTACTGGTAGCTCCACTCTGGCTCCAGGCAGCTTTGTGTCCAGTGACTGTGCCTGCTCCCAGAGTCTTGGTCTGAAACTCAGTTCCACAGGGGCCAAGGCTCAGGACATCCCCAACACTGGTGAGACTTGGGGGGTTCCTCCTCCAGCCAGCAGACCCCTGTATACTGGTTACCACAGTCCACATCAGGCCGAGGAACTCTCACTGTCGTCTTCTTTCCCAGCAGCAATCTGGAGAAGATCTTGTAGACAAAGGTCCACATCACTGCTGGCACTCTGATTATGTCACTGCTGCTGCCTCCCTGGATGTTCTCTAGACTTTCCCTGGAGGTAGCCCTTGGAGAAGAGCTGGTCAGTGAGAGACCTGGGAGAACCTTAGGACTGGGAAACAGAGAAGTAGCAGGTTAGCTGGGCCGCACGGGGGTGCGGGCCAGAGTCTTTGTTGGGACTGAAGCTGGCTTTAGAATGGTAAACCCCACACAAGCTGGGGGCCACCTGTCATCTGCCGTCTCTACTAATCTGGAAGTACACAGCCTCATTGTAGGGCCAGGTGCTGACCACAATTCTAACTGTCACCTTCTTTGCTGCTCTCAGTAGGTCAAAGAAGCAAGAGAAACACCAGTAGCATGAACAAAACCAAAGTCAGTGAAAGGAAATGGGTCATTCAAGTGGAATTAGGTCCCTCTGTTGTCAGCTAAGGAACCTCAGGCACAGTAACCTCGATTTCAGATTTCTTCTCTGCACTATTAAAAGCTTAGAAGCATCACTCCCATTCTTACAGTAAGAAAATAACTGAATAAATTGAAAAACAATATCTCTTCTTAGATCCATCAGAGAACTGAAGTCACAAGGCAAACTGTAACTAGAGAGAGAGGCAGATACAGAGAATCATAGCTTATGGGTGAAACCACACAACTCAGATGGAATTCAAACCCAGCCAAAACTCAGATCGGGACTTGAACCCACTGTCTTTTAGTTAAAATCACTCACCTGGTGTCAGGACTTACTGCAGCTCAGGTTCTTTATGTCTCAATGCAGAAGGAATTCGGTGAGAGACAGAATGATAGGTAAGAAGTGGATTTATTTAGTAAGATACACATTCTATAGATAGAATGCAGTCCATCTCAAAAGGCGAGCATGGCCCTAAAATGTGGGGTGGTTCGTTTTTATGGGCTGCGTAATTCTGTAGGCTAATAAATGGGAGGATTATTCCATCTTGGAGAAGGGGCGGAGATTTCCAGAAACTGAGCCACCACCTACTTTTTGGCCTTTTATGGTCAGCCTCAGAACAGTCATGGCACCTGTGGGTGCATATTCTAGATGCTAATGCATTACAATATGCATAAAATGAGGCTCAAAGTCTAAGGGAAGTCAAATCTTCCACCATATTGGGCATAGTTGGTTCTAATGAGTTTATGTCATATCCTCAATGGCTATGTCATTCTTTAAGGGTTGTGCTCTGCCCCCTTCCCTCCTGTTTCACAGGGAGCCCCAGAGGAGAAGCCTGCTGGTGGGGACAGTACCAGTAGGAACACAGACTGTAATTAACCAACTGCTGGGGGCAGAGTGTGGACAAGCTTGAGAGTTCAAAACTCTAGGCAGGGACCAGTTTAGTCCCCTCTCCCACTTTTCTGAGTTTCATCTCCAGGAGCCCCACCAAGTTCTCACTGTGAAGATTGGAGGAAAATTCCCCTCATGCTTCCAGCAGGAACAGTGTAAAAGAAATCATTTTGAAATCTGCCAGAGCACCCTGTTCTTCCTCCAATTCTCTGTAACAAAGGCCAATACTCAAGGGAAACTACTTTATCTGACCTGGGGAAGGGCAATTAGCCAGCCCCTCTAGACTTCCTGTCATGTAGCAGAGGGGAGGGGGAGGCTGAGAAGCACTTGTGAAGATCATACCCCAGGGGCCCAGACCCACAAAAAGACTGAGACATAATTATAGGACTATAGAATGTTCCCTCTCCCCAGTGCCTTCTTCTAACTCAGCAACAGAACCCCTGCACAATGACAGAGGATTATAGTTAAAAAAACTGAAAGGCTCAGACTCTATTTAACAAGGAATTGATGGGAGAAAGAAAAACAAGGACACTAGAGGAAACTGACATTTCAGACAACTACAGCTACAGCAAACAGCAAACACAATATAACTCCCAGCCAGATCAACATACACTGTCACACTAAAGCCAATTTACCTGGTTTCTATTACCTAATACATCAAGTTCAGCTTTCAACAAAAATACAAAGCATGCTAAAAGGCAAGAAAAAAATAGTCTGAAGATAAAAAGAAAGCAACGGAACTGAATTCAGATATGGCAATGATTTTGGAATGATTGGACTGGGAATTTAAATAACTATGATTGATATGCTAAGAATTCTAATGGAAAAGGTGAACAACATTGCAAGAATGATGAATAACATAAGCAGGAAGACTGAAACCCTAAGAAGGAATCAAAAAAAAAATTGCTAGCAATCTAAAACACTGTAACAGAAATGCAGAATACCTTTGCTGGGCTCACCAATAGATAGGGCTGAGGAAAGAATCTCTGAGCTTGAGAGTATGTCAATAGAAACTTCTCAAACTGAAATAAAAAGAGAAAAACATAGAAAAAATGAAAAGAACAGAATATTCAAGAACTTTAGGACAATTACAAAAGGTGTAACACATGCATAATAAGAATACCACTTTGTTATAATGCAGAAACTAACACACCATTGTAAAGAAATTATACCCCAATGAAGATGTTAAAAAAAAAAAAAAGACTACCAAAAGGAAGAGAAAGAGAGAAGGGAACAGAAGAAGTATTAATGGCTAAAAATTTCCTCAAATTAATAAGAGGCAGCAAACTACAAATCCAAGAAGCTCAGAGAACACCACACAGGATAAAACACTAAAAGTCTACACCTATGCATATCATATGCAAATTGCAGAAAACAAAGACAAAAAGGAAAATCTTGAAAAAAGTCAGAGGGAAAAAAACACCTTACCTATAGATGAACCTTACCTATAGAGGATAGGAATTACATTGAATTCTTGTAACAAACCATGTAAGCAAGAATTGAGTGAAGTATTGAAAGTATTGAAAGAAAAAAACCACCAACCTAGAAATCCGTAGTCAGTGAAATTATCTAATGCAATAAGACAAGAAAAAGAAATAAAAGGCATACAGATTGTGAAGGAAAAAATACAAATGTCTTTGTTCAAGGATGACATAATTATCTTTATAGAAAATCCCAAAGAATTGACAAAAAACTCCTGAAACTAAGAAGTGATTATAGCAAGGTTATAGGACACAAAGTTAATATACAAAAGTCAATTGCCTTCCTATATACCAGCAATGAACAAGTTGGATTTGAAACTAAAATCACAATACAATTTACATTAGCATGCACACAGACACACACACACACACACACACACACACACACACACATAAAGTATTATACGTAGGAATAAACTTAACAAAATAGATACAAGAGCTATATGAAGAAATCTAAGAAGTGTGATAAAAGAAGTCAAATAAATTCTAAATAAATGTAGAGATATGCCATGTACGTGGAAAGGAATATTCAATATTGTTAAACTGTTAATTCTTCCTATTGATTTATAGATTCAATGCAATCCCAGTCAAAATCCCAGCAAGTTATTTTGTGAATATCAACAACCTGATTCTAAAGCTAATATGGAGCTGCAAAAGACCCAGAGTAACCAACACAATCATAATGAAGAACAAAGTCAGAAGACTGACACAATTAAATTTCAAGATTTACTGTAAAGCTACAGTAATTATGACAGTGTGACACTGGCAAAAGAATAAATGGATCAATGGAAAGGAACAGAGAACGCAGAGATAAACCCAGGCAAATATAGCCAACTAATCTTTGTTAAGCAATGGTACTGGAACAACTGGACATCCACATGCAGAAGAAGGAGAATAATTTAGACACTGACCTTGCACCTTTCACAAATATTCAAAATGGATCATAGACCTAAATGTAAAATGCGAAATTACAAAACTTCTAGAAGATAACATAGGAGAAAATCTAGGAGACCTTGGTTTGGTAATAAGATTTTAGATAAACACCAAAAGCATGTTCTATGAAAGAAAAAAAATTATACACTGGATTTCATTTAAAACTTCTGCTCTGTGAAAGACAGTGTTAAAAATAAAAATACAAGTTACAGACTGATAGGAAATATTTTCAGAATACATATCCGATAAAGGACTTGTATCCAAAATATACCAAGAATGCTTAAAACTCAATAACAAATCCAGTTTTTAAATGGGCAAAAAATCCAAACAGACACCTCAGAGAAGATGTACAGATGACAAGCATATGAATACGTGTTCAACATCATATGCCATTAGAGAATTGCAAATAAAAACATCAGGTTATCACTACACACCTATTAGAATGGCTAAAATCCAAAACACTGATAAACACCAAACACTGACAAGGATGTGGAGCAACAAGAACTCTCATTCACTGCTGGTTGAGGATGCAAAAATGATGCGGTCATTTGGAAAGACAGTTTAGTTTCTTACACAACTAAACATAGTCTTATGACCATAATTCAGCCTTGCCATATGATCCAGCAATCACACCCCTCAGTATTTGCCTAAATGAATTGAAAATTTATGTCCACATTAAAAAAAAAAAATCTGAATGTAAATGCTTATAGAAGCTTTATTCATAATTACTGAAAACTGGAAGCAACTAAGATGTTCTTTAAAAGGTGAATGGATAAACAAACTGTAGTACACCCATACAATGTAATATTATTCAGCAATAAAAGAAATGATCTATCAAGCCACAGAAAGACACATAAAAACCTTAGATGCATATTACTTAGTGAAAGAAGCCAATCTAAAAGGCTATATACTGTAAGATTCCAACTATATGACATTCTGGAAAAGGCAAATATATAGAATCAATGAAAAGATAAAATTGTTATCAGGGGTTTGGGGGGAGAAAGGGAGGGATAAATAGGTGGAACACAGGGATTTTTATGGCAGCAAAACTATTCTGTATGATACTGTAATGAGGATATATGACTATGCACTTGGCAAAACCCATATAATATAAAACACCAAGAGTGAACCCTAATGTAAACTATGGATTTTAGTTAATAATAAAGTATCCATATTGGTTCATGAGTTGTAACAAATATACACCACCGGTGCAAGATGTTAATAATAGGGGAAACCTTGAGTAGGGGAGGCAAGGGTTATGCAGGAATCATCTATACTTTCTGCTCAATTTTTTGTAAACCTAGAACTGCTCTAAAAGATAAACAAAATTGGCAAACCTTTAGCTAGACTAAGAAAAAGAGAGGAAGACTCAAATAAATAAAATTAGAAATGAAAGAGGAGGCATTACAACTGATACCACAGAAATACATAGAACCGTAAGCGACTGCTATGAACAATTATATTCCAACAAATTGCATAACCTAGAAGAAATGGATACATTTCTATCAAGCCTGAATCAGGAAGAAATAGAAAATCTGAACAGACCAATAATAAGTACAAAGGGATTGACTCAGTAATCAAAAAACTCCCAACACAGGAAACTCTAGGACCACACAACTTCACTGGTGAATTCTACTACACATTTAAAGAAGAATTAACAGCAATATTCCTCAAACTCTTCCAAAATATTGTGGAGAGAACACTTCCAAACTCATTTTACAAAGACAACATTACCTTCATGCCAAAACCGGATAAGGATACCACAAGAAAAGAAAACTATAGGCCAATAGCCCTGATTAATATAGGTGCAAAAATTCTCAACAAAATATTAGCAAACTGAATTCAAGAATACATAAAAAGGATTATATACCATGACCAAGTGGGATTTATCACTGGGATGCAAGGATGGTTCAACATACACAAATCAATAACTGTAATATATCACATCAACAAAATGAAAGATAAAATTACGATTATATCAAGAGACACAGGAAAAAAATTGACAAAATACAACATCCTTTCATGATTAAAACCCTTAATGGATTGGGTATAGAAGGAACATACCTCAAAACAATAAAGGCTATATATATGTCAAACCTATAGCTCACATTATACTCAATGGAGGAAAATTGAAAGCTCTTCCTCTCAGATCAGGAACATGACAAGGATGTCCACTCTCACCACTCTCATTTAGTACTAGAAGTCCTAGCTAGAGCAATTAGGCAAGACAAAGAAATAAAAGGCATCCAAATTGAAAACAAAGAAGAAAAATTGTTGCTATTTGCCAATGATATGGTCTCACATATTAAAAAACCCAAAGTCAATCAAAAAACTAATTGTCCTAACTAGGACTTCTAGCACTATATTGAATAGGAGTGGCAAGAGTGGTCTACTCAGCCATAAAAATGAATGAATTTTTGTCATCTGCAACATGGATGGACCTGGAGGGTATGATGCTTAGTGAAGTAATCCAGACAGAGAAAGACAAATACTGTATGTTTTCACTTGTATGTGGAATCTAAAAAATGAAGCTAATGAATGAATATAATAAAACAGAAACAGACTCACAGATATAGAGAACAAACTGTGGTCACCAGTGGGGGAAAGAAGGGAGGAGGGGCAAGATAGATGTATGTGATTAGGAGGTACAAATTTTATACAAATGTATAAAATACATAGGCTACAAGGATATATTGTACAGCACAAGGAACATAGCTAGTATTTTATAATAACTTTAAATAGAGTATAATCTATAAAAATATTGAATCACTATGTTATACACCTGAAACTAATATTGTAAATCACTATACTTCAATAAAAAATAAAAATGAAGGAAAAAAAAATTTTTTTAAAGGAGAGAAAACTATTGGAACTAATCAATAGTTTCAGTAAAGTTGTAGGATACAATATCAATATTCAGAAATCAGTTGCATTCCTTTACACTAATGATGAAGCATCTGAAAAAGAAATAAAGAAAACTATCTCGGGCTTCCCTGGTGGCGCAGTGGTTGAGAGTCCGCCTGCTAATGCAGGGGTAACGGGTTCGTGCCCCGGTCCGGGAAGATCCCACGTGCCGCGGAGCGGCTGGGCCCGTGAGCCATGGCCGCTGAGCCTGCGCGTCCGGAGCCTGTGCTCCGCAACGGGAGAGGCCACAACAGTGAGAGGCCCACGTACCGCAAAAAAAAAAAAAAAAAAAAAGAAAAAAGAAAACTATCTCGGGGCTTCCCTGGTGGCACAGTGGTTAAGAACCTGCCTGCCAATGCAGGGTATGAGGGTTCGACCTCTGGTCCAGGAAGAGCCCACATGCTGCAGAACAACTAAGCCTGTGAACCACAACTACTGAGCCTGTGCTCTAGAGCCTGTGAGCCACAACTACTGAGCCCGTGTGCCACAACTACTGAAACCCACATCCCTAGAGCCTGTGCTCTGCAACAAGAGAAGCCACCGCAATGAGAAGCCCGTGCACTGCAACGAAGAGTAGCCCCCGCTCACTGCAACTAGAGAAAGCCTGCGCACAGCAACAAAGACCCAATGCAACCAAAACTAAATAATTAAAAGAAAGAAAACTATCTCATTCACAATAGCATCAAAAACAATAAAGTACTTAGAAATAAATTTAACCAAGGAAGTGAATGATCTGTACAATGAAGAGTAAAGATTTTGCTGAAAGAAATCAAAGATAATCAAACAAGTGGAAAGAATTTTCATGTTCATGTATTGGAAGAATTAATATTGTTAAAATCGCTATACTACCCAAAGCCACCTACAGATTCAGCACAATCCTGATCAAAATAGCAAAGGCACTCTTCACAGAAGTGGAAGAAATAATCCTAAGATTTGTGTGAAACTACAAAAGACCCTGAATAGCCAAAGCAATCCTGAGAAAAGAAAACAAAGCCAGAGGTATCATGCTTCCTGATTTCACACTATATGACAAACCCATAGTAATAAAAACAGCATGGTACTAGTATAAAATAGACACATAGACCAGTGGAACATTATAGAGAGCTTGGAATTAAACACCCGCATACATGGTTAACTAATATTCGACAAGGGAGCCAAGAACACCCAATGGGGAAAGAAGAGTCTCTTCAACAAATCATGCTGGGAAAACTAAAGAAACACATGCAGAAAAAGAAATTTGGACCGCTATCTCACATCACTCACAAAAATTAACTCAAACTGGATCAAAGACTTAAACATAAAACCTGATACCACAAAACTCCTAGGGGAAAAAAAAGTGTAAGGAAGAAACTCCTCAGTATTGGTTCTGGAAATGATTTTTTATATATGACACCAAAAACACAAACACCAAAAGCAAAAATTAATCAATAGAACTATATCAAACTCAAAAGCTTCTGCTCAGCAAAACAAACAATTAACAAAATGAAAAGACAACCTATAGAATGAGAGAAAAATTTTGCAAATCATATATTGGATAAGGGGTTAATATCCAAAATATATAAAAAATTCATACAACTGAACAACAACAAAAATCCAATTTTAAAATGCACAGAAAAACTAAATGGGCATTTTTCCAAAGAGGACATCAAAATGGCCAACAGGCACATGTAAAGATGCTCAACATCACTAATAATCAAGGAAATGGAAATCAAAACCACAAGATGATATTACCTCCCACCTATCAGAACCGGTATCATCAAGAAGACAAGAGAAAACAAGTGCTAGTGAGGATGTGGTAAAAAGGAAATCCTGCTGTTGGTGGAAATGTAAATTCATCCAACAACTATGGAAAACCGTATGGAGGTTCCTCAAAAAATTAAAAATAGATCTACTATATGTCCCAGCAATTCCACTTCTGGGTATGTACCCAAAGGAAATAAAAACATTATTTTGTAGGGCTATATGCACTCCCACATTTATCTCAGCATTATTCACCATAGCCAAGATATGGAAACAGCCTAAATGCCCATCAACAGATGAATGGATAAAAAAGATGTGGTATATATTCACATGGATCATTCAACCATGAAAAGGAAGATATCCTGCCATTTGAAACAACAAAAATGGACCTTGAGCACATTATGCTAAGTGAGATAAATCAGACAGAGAAAGACAAGTACTGTATGACATAGCTTATATTTGGAATCTAAAAAAGTCTGATAGGTAAAAAACAGAGTAAAATGGTGGTTACCAGGGGATGGGGGTTAGGGGGATAAGACTGATGTTGTTTAAGGATACAAACTTGCAACAAGTAGTAAATAAGCATTTGAAATTTAATGCACATTATAATAATAGACAATAATATTATACTATAATTATGTAATGTGCTAAATATCACTACAATGGCAGGCATATTACAGTGTATAAATGTATCAAAGTAACATGTTGCATACCTTAAATTTACATAATGTTATATGTCAAAGTTATTCAATTAAAAAATATATTGGGCTTCCCTGGTGGCGCAGTGGTTGAGAGTTCGCCTGCCGATGCAGGGGACACGGGTTTGTGCCCCAGTCCAGGAAGACTCCACGTGCCACGGAGCGGCTGGGCCCGTGAGCCATGGCCGCTGAGCCTGCGCGTCCGGATCCCGTGCTCCACAGTGGGAGAGGCCACAACAGTGAGAGGCCCACATACCGTAAAAAAAAAATAATAATAATACACATACAAAATAAAAAACAAAACTACTCTGGAACATAAAGTAATAAGGAAAAAGGTAGTGCAAAACAAGCCATCAACAAAATGAAAAGGTAACCTACTAAATGGGAGAAAATATTTGCAAATCGTATCTGATAAAGGGTTTTAATCTAAAAAATATAAAAACTCATACAACTCAATTGAAAAAAAATAAACTATCCAATTTAAAAATGGGCAGAGAATCTGAATAGACATTTTTCCAAAGAAGACATACAGATAGCCAACAGGTATATGAAAAGATGCTCAACATCACTAATCATCAAAGAAATGCAAATCAAAACCACAATGAGATATCACCTCACACCTGTCAGAATGGCTGTTATCAAAAAGATAAAAGATAATAAGTGTTGGGCTTCCCTGGTGGCACAGTGGTTGGGAGTCCGCCTGCCGATGCAGGGGGCGTAAGACATTAAAAAACAACTGCATATACAAGGAAAATCAGAAAGTGACCATGCATGCCCAGGAAAAAGCTCAGAAAAGACCTGAGAAGACTTTAAGTTTAAACCTCAAGCTGATCTTCATCATAAAGACAGCCCACAACAATTAAAAAAAAAAAAAAAAAAAGATAGTAAGTGTTGGCAAGGATGTGAAGAAAAGGGAACACTTGTGCACTGTTGGTGGGAATGTAAATTGGTGCAACCACTATGGAGAACAGTATGGAGGATCCTCAAAAGATTAAAAACAACTACCATATGATCCAGCAATTCTACTTCTGGGGTATTTATCCAAAGAAAATGAAAACACTTAACTTAAAAAGATATCTTCACCCCCCTGTTCATTGCAGCATTATTTACAATAGCCAAGATGTGGAAACAACCTAAGTGTGCATCAATGAATGAATGAATAAAGAAAATGTGATATATAAGTAAATATACACACAATGGAATATTATTGAGCCATAAAAATTAAGGAAATCCTGCCATTTGTGACAATATGGATGGATCTTGAGTGCATTATGTATGCTAGGTAAAATAAGTCAGAAAGATAAATATTGTATCATCTCACTTATATGTGGAATCTGTTTAAAAAAAAAAGGAAAAAGGTAGCCTAGATTTGGGGAACGTAGGTTTCCAAAATCTCAGAGAAAGGAGGGCTAGGACCTGTGTCCCCACATTCATGAAGTTAGTAGCTCCAGAACCATGTGGTGAGGGAGCCACAGCAGAATTCCTAGAGAAATATGGCAGTGATCTTAACTGAAAAGAAAAGGAATGAGGAACAGTAGAGACCCATCTGGCAGCGCAAGGACCTCTGCAAAATCAGGCAGGATAAATAGACATGGAGAGCCACTGGCCCTGCACAAGACCTCAGAGACAGGCTCAGTTTGACTAAGACTCAGGCCACTGTGGTCTTACTTTCAGAGAACAGGAGGCTTCCCCTGCAGCAGGTGCTTGGCAAATCATTCACTGGTAGATTTGACTAATGTGCTCAAAGCTCAGAGGGTGTCAGGCCCTATGCTGCGGGGCTGAGGATCCAGTGTGGGTCTTACAGCCTAGCGGGAAGTGAAGGCATCAACCACTTATATGTGGCAGGAGCATGAGAACTAGGAACTGGGAAACTCAGGAGCCACGTGGGTACATGATGGGATCCCTACCTGCGCAGGGGATGGAAGATCTCTGAAAGGAAGAGGCCTGAACGATGTCTCATCACAGCCCAGGAGAAAGGGCTGGGGAGAAAGAAAGGTGCAGTCCATGCCACAGAACCAAGGGAGCCCCCAAGAACTTGATAATTACAGCAGGGCTGGGGTAAATGAGTGACTGGAGGAGGTTTGGGGGCAGGACAGAGAGGCCTTGGGGACACAAGAAGAGAGCTAGGTGTTCCCCAAGGGGCAACAGGAGACCATGGCAGATGGGTCACACCCACAATTAAAAACAGATTTGTCACTTTTAAGTATTCTTTCAGGGTACAGAAGTTAGAAAATAAAAAGTGAGAGTAGGTCACAGGCATATAAAACAAACTTATGGTTACCAAAGGGAAAAGGGGGGAGGGATAAATTAGGAGTTTGGGATTAACATATACACACGACTATATTTAAAATAGATAATCAACAAGGACCTACTGTATAGCACAGGGAACTCTATTCTATATTTTGTAATAAACTACAAGGGAAAAGAATCTGAAAAAGAATATAGATATATATGTAAAACTGAATCACTGTGCTGTATACATGAAACTAAAACAACATTTATACACTTATTTAATTTTATTTTTAATTTTTAAAATTGTCTTATTTTTTAACATCTTTATTGGAGTATAACTGTTTTACAATGTTGTGTTAGTTTCTGCTGTGTAACAAAGTGAATCAGCTATATGTATACATATATTTCCATATCCCCTCCCTCTTGCATCTCCCTACCACCCTCCCTATTCCACCCCTCTAGGTGGTCACAGAGCACCTAATGATCTCCCTGTGTTATGCAGCTGCTTCCCACTAGCTATCTATTTTACATTTGGTAGTGTATATATGTCCACACCACTCTCTCACTTCATCCCAGCTTACCCTTCCCCCTCCCCGTGTCCTCAAGTCCATTCTCTACATCTGCATGTTTATTCCTGTCCTGCCCCTAGGTTCTTCAGAACCATTTTTTATTTTTAGATTCCATATATATGTGTTAGCATACGGTATTTTTCTCTTTCTGACTTACTTCACTCTGTATGACAGACTCTAGGTCCATCCACCTCGCTACAAATAACTCAATTTCATTTCTTTTTATGGCTGAGTAATATTCCATTGTATATATGTGCCACATCTTCTTTATCCATTCAGTTGTCGATGGACACTTAGGTTGCTTCCATGCCCTGGCTATTGTAAATAGAGCTGCAGTGAACATTGTGGTACATGACTCTTTTTGAATTATGGTTTCCTCAGGGTATACGCCGAGTAGTGGGATTGCTGGGTTGTATGGTAGTTCTAGTTTTAGTGTTTTAAGGAACCTCCATACTGTTCTCCATAGTGGCTGTATCAATTTACATTCCCACCAACAGTGCAAGAGGGTTCCCTTTTCTCCACACCCCCTCCAGCATTTATTGTTTGTAGATTTTTTGATGATGGTCATTCTGACTGATGTGAGGTGATAACTCATTGTAGTTTTGATTTGCATTTCTCTAAAGATTAGTGATGTTGAGCATCCTTTCATGTGTTTGGTGGCAATCTGTATATCTTCTTTGGAGAAATGTCTATATAGGTCTTCTGCCCATTTTTGGATTGGGTTGTTTTTTTGATATTGAGCTGCATGAGCTGCTTGTATATTTTGGAGATTAATCCTTTGTCAGTTGCTTCCTTTGCAAAGATCTTCTCCCATTCTGAGGGCTGTCTTTTTGTCTTGTTTATGGTTTCCTTTGCTGTGCAAAAGCTTTTAAGTTTCATTAGTTCCCATTTGTTTATTTTTTTTTTATTTCCATTACTCTAGGAGGTGGGTCAAAATGGAGCTTGCTGTGATATATGTGATAGAGTGTTCTGCTATGTTTTCCTCTAAGAGTTTTATAGTGTCTGGCCTTACATTTAGGTCTTCAATCCATTTTGAGTTTATTTTTATGTATGGTCTTAGGGAATGTTCTAATTTCATTCTTCTACATGTAGCTGTCCAGTTTTCCCAACACCACTTATTGAAGAGGCTGTCTTTCCTCCATTGTATATTCTTGCCTCCTTTGTCCAAGATAAGGTGACCATACATGCATGGGTTTATCTCTGGGCTTTCTATCCTGTTCCATTGATCTACATTTCTGTTTTTGTGGCAGTACCATACTCTCTTGATTACTGTAGCTTTGTAGTATAGTCTGAAGTCAGGGAGCCTGATTCCTCCAGCTCTGTTTTTCTTTCTCAAGATTTCTTTGGCTCTTTGGGGTCTTTTGTGTTTCCATACAAACTGTGAAATTTTTTGTTTTAGTTCTGTGAAAAATGCCATTGGTAATTTGATAGGGATTGCACTGAATCTGTAGCTTGCTTTGGGTAGTGTAGTCATTTTCACAATATTGATTCTTCCAATCCAAGAACATCGTATATCTCCCCATCTGTTTGTATCGGTTTTTTTTAAACATCTTTATTGGAGTATAATTGCTTTACAATGGTGTGCTACTTTCTGCTTTATAACAAAGTGAATCAGCTATACATATACATATATCCCCATATCTCCTCCTTCTTGCTTCTCCCTCCCACCCTCCCTATCCCACCCCTCTAGGTGGTCACAAAGCACTGAGCTGATCTCTCTGTGCTATGTGGCTGCTTTCCACTAGCTACCTATTTTACGTTTGGTGCTGTATATATGCCCATGCCACTCTCTCACTTCATCCCAGCTTACCCTTTCCCCTCCCCATGTCCTCAAGTCCATCTCTATGTCTGTTTTTATTCCTGTCCTGCCCCTCGGTTCTTCAGAACCCCCCTTTTTTTCCTTAGATTCCATATATATGTGTTAGCATATGGTATTTGTTTTTCTCTTTCTGACTTACTTCACTCTGTATGACAGACTCTAGGTCCATCCACCTCACTACAAATAACTCAATTTCATTTCTTTTATGACAGAGTAATATTCCATTGCATATATGTGACACATCTTCTTTATCCATTCATCTGTCAATGGACACTTAGGTTGCTTCCATGTCCTGGCTATTGTAAATAGTGCTGCAATGAACATTGTAACAGAACATTTAAAACCAACTATACATAAATAAAAATTTTTTTTTAAGTGAGGGTAGGGAGACAGGCCAGGAGATCATTTCTCAGGTGTAGGCAAGAGGGAATGGTGGCGTGGATGGGTGGTGAGAGTAACCAGGACGTCTAAGAGGCCTAGGAAACAGAACCTGAAGACAAGAGAGCCTCTGACATCCTACCCCCTCCCCAACCAGCTTGCTCCCTGCCCTTGCAGGTAATGCTAACTCACTTCATTTTTCCTGTTGCTCAAGTCCTTGGTGCCATCTTTAACTCCTCTTTGTCCCATTTCAGCCTAGACTGTCTGCAGATTCTATCAGTTTTACCTCCCCAATAAACCCAGAATTGCACCACTTCTTATCACCTGGTCTGAGACACCGTCATGGGCAACTGGATTGTGGCAGTAGCTCACCCTAGTCTCCCAGCCTGCCTTAGGGCTTGTCCATTTTGACAAGCTGTCCCTCAGGATGCTGAAATACAGTGCTGAGCCCACTGCCTGCCCCTTCCCTGCAGACTCTAGATTAAAGTAGGATCACCATCACTTCATTCCGAAACCATTCAGAATGTGCTCTAGCCAACGCAGCCAGATTGACGTTGGGGAGCTTTGTGTTTTGTTTGGGGAACAGTGAAGCATGTCACCTAGCTCAAGTAGAGCTTGTATATTAAAGCTTACCCTGGCCACTGTTTTGCCGCCATCCCACAACCCCGGAGATGTTCAGGTGGTTTTTGGACCAGTGGACCCTCGGACTGAAACCTATCACATCCTATCTCCAACTTGAACCGTTTTCACAAGGAATTCTATTTCTGCTCTTGAGAGGGGCCCTGCCCTGTCCCAGTTATGGTCACTCACGTTTTACTTGCAGACGCAGCAGCTCCTCCAGACTGTGGAAGTGGACGGGGCTGCTGGAAATTCCACTCCAGAGGGACCCCAAACCACTGTGTGCATCAACCAGTTAAAAATCCAGCGGCTTGTGCTTCTCCTGCAGCCCTCTCTCCCTACCTCCTCTACTAGCCTCCAGAAGAGACTTTATCAGGCATTTGCTGTTGGTGTGGGAGGAAAGAGGAGCATGGATCAGAGCTTGCTAAGGGCCAGGCACTGCAGACCAAAGATGAATGCTGTTCTCAGGCAGGTCAAGTTGCAAAGTGACAGCTGGAAACAATCACAGATCAGCAGGCAAGGCCCCAAGACAGGTGAAGGCAGGGTGGGCAGAGCTTCAGAAGTCCCCACAGGGCCTTCCCTGGTGGCGCAGTGGTTGAGAGTACGCCTGCCGATGCAGGGTACACGGGTTCGTGCCCCGGTCCGGGAAGATCCCATATGCCGCGGAGCGGCTGGGCCCGTGAGCCGTGGCCGCTGAGCCTGTGCGTCCGGAGCCTGTGCTCCGCAACGGGAGAGGCTACAACAGTGAGAGGCCCACGTTCCGCAAAAAAAAAAAGAAGCCCCCACAGCAGGAAGTGCTGGAGCTGGTCTTTATCCTTTAGGATGCTTCAGAATTGCCCAGGGCCTTGTCACAAATGCAGATTCATGAGCTCCACCCCAAAACATTGATTCAGGAAGTCGGGAGAGGAGCTAGAACCCACAGGTTTAACAGGGTCTGGGTGATTCTGACTCAGGTGGATCTATTTTAGAAGCCTGGAGAATCAGACTGCTGTGGGGAGGGGAGCAATGGGCTGATGGTTGTCACCGCTGCCAGAGAAGGTTTGGAGCCCCAGTATATTTCCTAGCCGTTCTAGTGGGACTGGTTATGGGGTGTGCAAGGAGTAGAGATGGGGAAGGACAAGTGAGGCTAAAAGAGCAGCTGTGCTCAACAGAGGTCCCAAGATGGGTGTAAAAGGAGAACACTGTCCCAAATGTTCTCTAGGAGTGAAGGTCCTGTGTACCTTCCAGAGGAGATTCAGTGAGTGACACCTGATCTTCCAGTCACTTCTCTAAAACAGATGAATTCTTCCTTCATGCCCCTCCTTCTTGGGACCTAACAGTCCAGTGCTCAGTTTTCATCAGCTCTCCATTTGCACCAGCTTCCCAACTGCAGCACAAACACAAGGCTCGCTGACTTACAAATTTGGCCCTGCCTCACCCTTAGAACCACCAGCTGCCACTCTCTGAGCTACAAAAAGGCCTCACACAGGGGAGGGCCCTTGGGGATTTTAATTTTTTTAACCTGCATAGAGAGTTTCAGAACAAGGAATAGAAAAATCTCAGAGGCACCCCCAAGGCCAGGTGAGGTCAAAACTTGCTGGATGTGGGACTTCCCTGGTGGTTAAGACCCTACGCTTCCATTTCAGGGGGCACACGTTCAATGCCTGGTCGGGTAACTAAGATCCTTGCATGCCCCACTGTGCAGTCAAAAAATAAAAATAAAAAACAAAACAACAACAAAATCTTGCTGGATGTCAAACTCCAAGGATGGTACCTAACTCCTCACCTCTACTGCACCACTGATGATCTTTTTTCTCCAAGAAACAGTTAGGAAGGATGCCCACTTCTCCTGCCAGTCAGCAGGGGGAACATGGCTCTGCAGCCACAAAGTGGAAGGTAAGATAAAGGTGGAGGAAACTGAGGTCACTGACAGTGCAGAGTGAAAATGAAGGATGAAAGGTGCTAGTTACATGGAAGGCAGGAGAGGGCAGAACACAGGTCCTCAGGGAAGAGGGTGGGATGGCAGTCACTGAGTGCAGGGCTGGAGGAGATGGGAGGTGCTGGAGGCAAAGGACAAGAAACTATTCAGGTGAGCTAGAGAGAGGTCAGAGGATGGAAGAACTTAAGCTTTGTACCTTCCTCAGCGTTTACTAGAAGTAAGGGGTGGTGAATGGGGCTCTTCCCTTGGGATTTAGTACTTTTCCTTTCTCCAGGCACCCCACACCCCAAGGCAGCAGAAAGCTGTTGAGAGGCAACTGAGTCAGCATGGCCATGGGAGGGACTCAGCTTCCAAGTGAGAGTGAGAGGTGCTTATTGAGTGGGAGGCACTGGGGCAGGCTTTGCAGGGGGGCTAAACCAAGCATGAAGAGAGAGAAAAGCACCCCCAAAGCAGTGCTTCTCCAAATGTGGGTGGCTCTCCTGCACCACCATCCCCCAGCAGCTTTTTGGAGAAATGACTTCCTGATCCCACACCTGATGTACTAAATCAGACCCTCTGAAGGTAGACCCCGCCCCCGCCCCACAAGTCTGCTCCATCAACAAGCAACCTGGGTGGTTTTTAAGCAGTCAACTTGAAAAGACCCACTGATCAAGGCCCAGAGAGTCTGTCTGGGCCTTTCTCCAGTTTGTTAACAGTGTGCTGGGGAGAGAGGGCTACACTGTACTCTGCTGCTTTCCCAGCTGGATTAGCAGTTCAATTCAATCTGCTCTTCCTGCCCCGGGATTTTGGAGAAGAGGTCATCGCAAGCAATGGTTCCAAACTTTAGCTGCCTATCGGAATCACATGAATATATTTTATTTATTTATCTTGTATTTAATTGTAGTTGATTTACAGTATTGTGTTAGTTTCAGGTGTGCAGCTTCAGATTCTTTCCCATTATAGGTTATTACAAGATGTCGAATATAATTCCATGTGCTATGCAGTAAACCCTTGTGGCTCATCTATTTTATATATAACAGTGTGTATCTATTAATCCCATACTCCTAATTCACCTCTCCACCTCCCCTTTCCCCTTTGGTAACTATGAGTTTGTTTTCTATGTCTGTGAGACTGCTTATGTTTTGTAAATAAGTTGATTTGTATATATTTTTTAAGATTCCACATATAAGTCATGTGATATATATTTGTCTTTCTCTGTCTGACTCACTTCATTTAGTATGATAATCTCTAGGTCCACCCATGTTGCTGCAAATGGCAATATTTCATTCCTTTTTATGGCTGAGTAATATTCCATTATATATATATATGTATATGTATACATACACACACACATCTTTTTTTTGAGAAATTTTTGAAATTTTAATTTTTTTATAATTATGTAAAATATTTACATGGGTTCAGAGTCAAGGCTACAGAACAAGGTATATTCAAAGAAATTTAGCTTCTATCTGTGTCTTCTCCATCCTATTCCCTCCGCCCTCCATGGTCAAGTTTTTAAAAAATTATGGCTAATACTGTCTACACCACATCTTCTTTACCCATCACATGAATATCTTTTAAAAGTTGCTTTGGCCCTTCCCCAGACCAGTTAAATCAAAAGCTCTCAGTTGGGAGCAAGATAAAAGAATGTAAGGCTTGTGGGTGACTGTAATGGGCAGCCAAGGAAGAATACCATTGCACCAAAGGAGGGGTCTTAACCCTTTTTGTACCATGGACACCTTCTCAGAATGTTTGAGGTACATTCAAAATACACAGTATTACAAAGGAAAGTTATTGTATTAACCCTTGGTTATCAAAAACTAAAACAAATTTTATTTAGGTGGGCCATGTCTATGTCAAAATGGTCTAACAACTGCTAGTAATTCTACATGGTTCAACCAAATAGTAACATATACTTATTATACAGTAAATAACAAGATAGAGCAGTAGGACTAACAAATGATGTAATTGCAAAGAAGTGATAAACATAAACAATATTTCAAGGTATCTGCAACAACTGCAATATAATCTGTAATGGCTGCGATTTTTGTTGGTGAGACACACACTACCGTGATTTGTTGCTTCCATTCATAATTTTCAGTGAGCAGCGACATCTGCTGGGAACTTGTTATGAACACAAACCCCAGATGGGCTGTATCTCTGGGGTCCATCAAGACAGCAGCCTGCTCCATCCCCTCTCCATCTCCAGGTAGCATTTGTTTTTCAATCAGAAATAATCTGATAAGTAGAAAGGTATCTCAAATTTAAAAACAATAATAAACATACTAGTTTTTCATCTATATTGGCTCTTTCTATTTCTTCCATGAATTGCTAATCAGGGGTTTTGTCCATGTTTCTGTCAAAGTGTATGTCTCTCTTTAGTGGCTCTCTTTATATATTGGGGATGTTAATCAATCTCTCTTTTGGTGAAATTTAACAAAATTTACCAATTTGACACTTATCTGTTTGCTTTATACATGAGTGTCTTGATAAACAGATATTATATTCAAGGATCAATCTGTGAAATTTCCTTCTTAAATTTAGAAAGATCTTCCTCTGTCACCTGAAGGTTAACATATACCTCGGTTTATGTTTACTTACTTTTAATTCCTTGCTCTTTAGTTTGGAATATAATTAAAGAGGTCTGTTTATTTTCTAAATAGTAAACAAATTATTTTAACATTAATTATGGTGAGAAATGCCAGGAAAGATAAAAGCAGTCCCTAACAACCGATAAACATAGACGCAAAAATCCTCAACAAAATACTAGCAAACTGAATCCAAGGATACAATAAAAGGATCATATACAACAATCAAGTGGGATTTAGCCCACAGATGCAAGGATTTTTCAATATCTTCAAATCAATTGGTGTGATATGCCACATCAACAGATTGAAGAATAAAAACCATATGATCATCTCAATAGATGCAGAAAAAGCTTTTGACAAAATTCACCACCCATTTATGATAAAAGCTCTCCAGAAAGTGGGCATAGAGGGAACCTACCTCAACATAATAAAGGCCATATATGACAAACCTACAGCTAACATCATACTCAACAGTGAAAAGCTGAAAGCATTTCCTCTAAGATCAGGAATAAGACAAGGATGTCCACTCTCACCACGTTTTGTTTGTGTGTGGGTTCCCTTTTATCCACACCCTCTCCAGCATTTATTGTTTGTGTATTTTTTGATGATAGCCATTTTGACTGGCATGAGGTGATATCTCACTATAGTTTTGATTTGCATTTCTCTAATAATTAGTGATGTTGAACATCTTTTCATGTGCCTCTTGGCCTCTTTAGAGAAATGTCTATTTAGTTCTTCTGCCCATTTTTTGATAGGGTTGTTTGTTTTGATGATATTAAGCCACATTAGCTGTTTGTAAATTTTGGAAAGGTGCTTGTATTCAACATAGTTTTGGAAGTCCTAGCCATGGCAATCAGAGAAGAAAGAAATAAAAGGAATACATATTGGAAAAGAAGAAGTAAAACTGTCACTGCTAGCAGATGACATGATACTATACACAGAAAATCCTAAAGACGCAACCAGAAAACTACTAGAGCTCATCAATGAATTTGGTAAACTTGCAGTATACAAAATTAACACACAGAAATCCTTGCATTCCTATACACTAACAATGAAAGATCAGAAAGAGAAATTAAGGAAACAATCCCATTCACCACTGCAACAAAAAATAAAATACCTAGGAATAAACCTACCTAAGGAGGTAAAAGACCTGTACTCAGAAAAGTATAAGACACTGATGAAAGAAATCAAAGATGACACAAACAGATGGAGAGATATACCATGTTCTTGGAATGGAAGTATCAATATTTTGAAAATGACTACACTACCCAAAGCAATCTACAGATTCAATGCAATCACAATCAAATTACCAATGACATTTTTCACAGAACTAGAACAATAAATTTTAAAATTTGTAGGGAGACACAAAAGACCCTAAATAGGCAAAGCAATCTTGAGAAAAAAGTGGAGCTGGAGGAGTCAGACTCCCTGACTTCAGACTACACAACAAAGCTACAGTAATCAAGACAATATGGTACTGGCACAAAAACATAAATATAAATCAGTGGTACAGGATAGAAAGCCCAGAGATAAACCCATGCACCTATGGTCAACTAATCTATGACAAAGGAGACAAGGATATACAATGGAGAAAAGACAGTCTCTTCAATAAGCGGTGCTGGGAAAACTGGACAGCTACATGTAAAAAATGAAATTAGAACACTCCCTAACATCATATACAAAAATAAACTCAAAATGGATTAAAGACCTAAATGGAAGACTGGACACTATAAAACTCTTAGAGGAAAACATAGGAAGAACACTCTGACATAAATCACAGCAAGATCTTTTTTTTGCCCCACCTCCTAGAGTAATGGAAATAAAAACAAAAATAAACAAATGGACCTAATGAAACTTAACAGCTTTTGCACAGCAAAGGAAACCATAAACAAGACAAAAAGACAACCCTGAGAATGGGAGAAAATATTTGTGAGTGAATCAATGGACAAAGGATCAATCTCCAAAATATAGAAACAGCACATGCAGCTCAATATCAAAAAACCAAACAACCCAATCAAAAAATGGGTGGAAGGGGGCTTCCCTGGTGGCGCAGCGGTTGGGAGTCTGCCTGCTAATGCAGGGGACACGGGTTCGAGCCCTGGTCTGGGGGGATCCCACATGCCGCAGAGCGGCTGGGCCCGTGAGCCACAACTACTGAGCCTGCGCGTCTGGAGCCTGTGCTCCGCAGCAAGAGAGGCCGCGATAGTGAGAGGCCCGTGCACCGCGATGAAGAGTGGCCCCCACTTGCCACAGCTAGAGGAAGCCCTCGCACAGAAACAAAGACCCAACACAGCAAAAATAAATAAAATTAATTAAAAAAATAAATACGTTGAAAATTGTTAAAAAAAAAAAAAAAAAAATGGGGGGAAGACCTAAATAGACATTTCTCCAAAGAAAACATACAGATGGCTAAGAGGCACATGGAAGTGATGCTCAACATTGCTAACTATTAGAGAAATGCAAATCAAAACTACAATGAGATATCACCTCACACCAGTTAGAATGGGCATCATTAGAAAAATCTACAAACAGTAAATGCTGGAGAGGGTGTGGAGAAAAGGGAACCCTCTTGCACTGTTGGTGGGAATGTAAAATGATACAGCCACTATGGAGAACAGTATGGAGGTTCCATAAAAAACAAAATTAGAATTACCATATGACCCAGCAATCCCACTACTGGGCATATACCCAGAGAAAACCATAATTCAAAAAGACACATGCACCGCAATGTTCATTGCAGCACTATTTACAAGAGCCAGATCATGGAAGCAACATAAATGTCCATCAACAGATGAATGGATAAAGAAGATGTGGTACATACATACAATGGAATATTACTCAGCCATAAAAAGGAACGAAATTGGGTCATTTGTAGAGATGTGGATGGACCTAGAGACTGTCATACAGAGAGAATTAAGTCAGAAAAAGAAAAACAAATATAATATGTTAACGCATGTATGTGGAATCTACTAAAAATTGTACAGATGAACCGGTTTGCAGGGCGGAAATAGACACACAGATGTAGAGAACAAATTATGGACACCAGAGGGGAAAAGGGGGGTGGGTTGAATTGGGAGATTGGGATTGACATATATACACTAATATGTATAAAACAGATAACTAATGAGAACTTGCTGTATAGCACAGGGAACTCTATTTCACTTCACTGTACAGTAGAAACTAACACAACATTGTAAAACATCTATACCCCAATTAAAAAAAAAAGATGTGGCACATATATACAATGGAATTTTACTCAGCCATTAAAAAGAATGAAATAATGCCATTTGCAGAAATGTGGATGAACCTGGAGACTATCTTACTAAGTGAAGTTAGTCAGGCAGAGAAAGACAAATGTCATATGATATCTCTTATATGTGGAATCTAAAAAAATAAAATGATACAAATGAACTTATTAAACAGAAACAGACTCACAAACTTTAAAAACAAACTTATGGTTACCAAAGGGGAAACATGGGAGGAAGCCTAAACTGGGAGTTTGGGATTGACATATACACACTACTGTATTTAAAATCAATAACCCACAAGGACCTTCTGTATAGCACAGGGAACTCTGATCAATATTCTGTAATAATGTAAATGGGAAAAGAATTTGAAAAAGAACAGATACATATATATGTGTAACTGAATCACTTTGCTGTACACCTGAAACTAACACAACATTGTTAATCAGCTATACTCCAACATGAAATGAAAAATTAAAAAAAAAAAACACATTCATTATGGTGAGAAATGCCAGGAAACATAAAAGCAGCCCCTGACAACTTGAAACTGGCCTGACACCATCAACCAGCTTACAGTTAGGACTTGGTGTTCTGTTGAACATAAACAATTTCACAGAACGCCAAATCAGACAAGGCCATTCTGACACTGAAAAACAGGGAGAGAAGGAAGATACTTGTACCCACTCCCTAGAACACCCATCCTTGCAACGTCCCTCACCATACACACACTTCACACACTTGTGCTAACAAAACCTGTTACAGCCTGAACCCAGAGGAAGGCAAGGTCCACCTGATGCTCTGACTATCCCAGGACCCTGCTCACCTCACCCCCTCCTGAGGTTCAGACTTTGGTGCTGATGTCTTACCTTGACTAGAGAGAATGGGGCCAGATTTCCAGTTTCCGGTCCAGCATGTAAGGGGCTTAGAAGTCATCACTCCATCCTAACAAACAAAAAGCTGAACAAACTGAAAAATCAACAACTCCTCTTAGATCTGTCAGAGAAGTGAGGTCACAGGGCAAACCACTGCTCCCCAAATTGGGGAGACGAGCAGATTCAGAGAACCACAACTTCATGAAGCCAAAAACTTCCTCACAAGCAGAAACCTCCTTGGGCACTGGTGCTGGGGTAGGAAAACCTGAACTGTAATTGACAAATTGCTGGAGGCTCAGTGTGGTCAAATCTGGAAGTTAAAAACTCCAGGGGCTCCAGTCACAGGGGGTCCCCACACTTTTGTGAGTTTTACCTCCAGGAGCTCTACCAGATTCTCGCAGTGAAGGTCGAAGAAAAATTCTCTCCTAATCCTGGCTGGGGAGAGGAGAAAAGTAACCACTTGGAAATACACCCCAGCAGTCTGTTCTTTACAAGGCTGCCCTGAAGAGAAACTTTCCAGAGTCTCACCAGTCTGGGAGAAGGGAACTACCCAACCCCATCCCTCTAGCCATCCAGCCCCACCTAAGGGTGGGAAAACACTGAGAAGCTGGTGATATACATAGCCCAGGGGCAGAGGCTCACTAAAATTCTGGGACCTAATCGTAAGATTATAAAATGCTTCTCCTCGCCCATAACTCAAGGTCACATCACTAAAGCCCTATTTATAGCAGTTCCTTTTACTCAGTACATCATGTGTGGCTTTTAACAACAGTAACAACAAAAAAAAGCAAGGCAGGGCTTCCCTGGTGGCGCTTGAGAGTCCCACTTCACACACTTGTGCTAACAAAACCTGTTACAGCCTGAACCCAGAGGAAGGCAAGGTCCACCTGATGCTCTGACTATCCCAGGACCCTGCTCACCTCACCCCCTCCTGAGGTTCAGACTTTGGTGCTGATGTCTTACCTTGACTAGAGAGAATGGGGCCAGATTTCCAGTTTCCGGTCCAGCATGTAAGGGGCTTAGAAGTCATCACTCCATCCTAACAAACAAAAAGCTGAACAAACTGAAAAATCAACAACTCCTCTTAGATCTGTCAGAGAAGTGAGGTCACAGGGCAAACCACTGCTCCCCAAATTGGGGAGACGAGCAGATTCAGAGAACCACAACTTCATGAAGCCAAAAACTTCCTCACAAGCAGAAACCTCCTTGGGCACTGGTGCTGGGGTAGGAAAACCTGAACTGTAATTGACAAATTGCTGGAGGCTCAGTGTGGTCAAATCTGGAAGTTAAAAACTCCAGGGGCTCCAGTCACAGGGGGTCCCCACACTTTTGTGAGTTTTACCTCCAGGAGCTCTACCAGATTCTCGCAGTGAAGGTCGAAGAAAAATTCTCTCCTAATCCTGGCTGGGGAGAGGAGAAAAGTAACCACTTGGAAATACACCCCAGCAGTCTGTTCTTTACAAGGCTGCCCTGAAGAGAAACTTTCCAGAGTCTCACCAGTCTGGGAGAAGGGAACTACCCAACCCCATCCCTCTAGCCATCCAGCCCCACCTAAGGGTGGGAAAACACTGAGAAGCTGGTGATATACATAGCCCAGGGGCAGAGGCTCACTAAAATTCTGGGACCTAATCGTAAGATTATAAAATGCTTCTCCTCGCCCATAACTCAAGGTCACATCACTAAAGCCCTATTTATAGCAGTTCCTTTTACTCAGTACATCATGTGTGGCTTTTAACAACAGTAACAACAAAAAAAAGCAAGGCAGGGCTTCCCTGGTGGCGCAGTGGTTGAGAGTCCGCCTGCCAATGCAGGGTACGCGGGTTCGTGCCCGGTCCGGGAGGATCCCACATGCCGCGGAGCGGCTGGGCCCGTGCACCGTGGCCGCTGAGCCTGCGCGTCCGGAGCCTGTGCTCCGCAACGGGAGAGGCCACAGCAGTGAGAGGCCCATGTACCGCAAAAAACAAACAAACAAAAAAATACTGAAAAGTAAACCAAAGACAGTCAAAAAAGGAACAGATTATCCAAGAACTGTGAGACAACCACAAAAGTTGTGACACACTCATAATGGAAATACCAGGATTAGAAACTCAAGAAACAATTGAAGCAGTAATGACCAAGAATTTCCCCCAAATTAATGTCAGATACCAAAACAGGCAGAGATCGAGGAAGCTCAGAGAATACCAAGCAGAAAAAATGTCTCCAAACCCACACCTATGTATATCATATTCAGCTGCAAAAAAAAAACTTAAAGAGATAATGGGGTCCGGTTTCTACTTGGAAAACATGAAGGAAATGAAATGAGAAATGTGTAGAACCCAAATTCAAATTCTTACCACTCCACTATCTTGTCAGTTCTCTCCTGCCAAGACTGAGGTGATACTGACACAGGAAGGGGGCAGGGCACAACCTTTAAAAGAATGACATAGCCCGAGGGCATGACATAAACTGATTACAACCACCTAGGTCCAAGATGGACCATGACAGTTCCAAGGCTGTGGGCGGTGGTCCAATTCCTGGAAATCTCCACCCCTTCCTCCAAATAGCTGGACTACTCCTCCAACTCATTAGCCTATGAAATTACCCACCCCTATAAAAACTGACAACCCCATACCCTGAGGCCTCTTGCCTTCCAAGATGGCCCACACTCTGTCTATGGAGTGTGTATCTCCCTGAATAAACCTTCTTTCACTCTACTATGTCTTGATCTTGAATTCTTGCCTGCACAAAGCCAAGAACCCACACTTGGCGGCCATCCCAGGGACTCAGACATGACTTGGGATGTGACCATCCTCTTGCACCCCACTCTCTTTCCTGCAACATCTTTTCTGGCACCCAATGCGGGGCCTCAAAGGCCATAATCTCGATCCGCCTATTGGGCTATGGCTACCCTCTGAAGGGTGGCTGGGACTTATCCTGAGCCATGTACATTCAAGTAGACCGGTAAGTGGCAGCTGATGTCGCCTGCAGGATCTGGCAGAGACCAGTTCTCTGGCCGTGAAGCACACTGAGGCCAAGGCTTTTCCCCCTCAGTCTTTCTCATTCTCTTGTTGCTCTATCTCTTTGGACTTGAAAAGATCCACCCAGACGACCACCAAACATCCAAACTGAGACTGAGCGGCAAGTAATTGACAACTTGGTTGGGTGAGTTTCCCCTGTGGCTCCTCGAGCCCAATTCCCCCTCCCTACTCATTTCATCCCAGTCCAGTTCTGGGAAGTCAGAACTGCGAGGGGGCCCAAATTGGGGGACTACTAGAGTTGCAGCCCGCCCACAATGAGGCTTATGGCCTCATTGCACCGCGGAGCAGATGTTGCAGGCAAGCACTTCCCTCAAGAGGGTTGCAGTCCCTTCCTCCCTAGGAAACGTCGAGGCTGTGCACCTTCCTAATCCCACTCAGCCTTCCTACTTTTTCCGGATTTTATCAACCCCTGAGGGGAGGTAACGGGTGAGCACCTTTCTCAGCAGGCTTACAAATCTCTCTTGGGAAGCATCATGGCTGGACACCTTCCTTACTGTCCTGGATTTCCCTTATATCTTCCTTTTCTCATGACTTCTTGGACTGTCTATTGATCCTTGAGCCTCCTTGCTGGCTTTACCAGCAAGTTGGGTATTAACCTCTTTTAATTCTGTGGAGAGGTAGCCCCCCTCAACATCCCAAGGACCATGTCCTGAGGGGAGTTTTTTGCCTTTCATTGTTATCACCAGCCTTGTGGGCTCCAGCCCTACCCTTCAGCTCTATTTGTTTCTTTTTCTTTTGTTTCAGTAGGGATAAAGTTAATCCATTTAGGGGGGCCTAGGTCTCTTCCCTCCCTCTCTGAAGGACTTAGGCCCTGAGACTCTAATTGCTTTTTCTCACCCTGGCTCTTGTTACTTTCCTTGACTAATCCAAGGGGCCTCCTCAGGCTAACTGACCAGGCAGATTTTGGGTGCTCATAGGGACCCCACAGTTGACACTGGGAGAATGCCAGGACAAATATCTACCATAACTACCATCTGTCCAGGATCCATCAGACCACTGTCTTGTCAAGACATCCCAACAAAAAATGGGGCAACTCCAAGCATCCCAATGGACTCCCTGTGACGAAAGAAACGGAAGAACAGCTTCAGGGCTAACAGCACATTTTGGCTTCTGTAAGAAACTTGCTTGCTTGCTTGCTTGCTTGCTTGGGGCGGGAAGAACCGGGTTCCTGATTGGCTGATTCAAAATTAAACAGCCCCCCCCCGCCTTAGGGACTTCCCGCCCCGTGAAGGGTATAAAAGCCTCGCCCGACTGTTAGTCGGGGTCTCACTCACTTCTCTCCGAGTGGGACCCTGTCCGGACAGTTTGTGTAAGCTTCTATACTTGTACTTGTATAAATCCTTTGCTAATCTTTCTACTTGGTGTTGGTGATTCTCGGGTGTTCTTGGTTGGGCCACGGGTCGCTTTTACCGGGGAGCTCGACTCCAGGCGTGTGGCTCCCGGACCGCAACATTTGGGGGCTCGTCCGGGATCAGACAGTGGAGGTTAAAGATCTGAAACAGGGTCCCTCCGAAGCCACCACCTGTTCCTTCCTCGGGTAAGTTTGCGACCCTTGGCTTGCCGGCAAGAAACTGGGAGACTCCATTAAGGCTTGTCGGACGCGACGTTAAGCCTGGAGTCAGGAGGAGTCACGGGACGCCGCGATTCGTCCTTGGGAATTCAGAGTCCGTTTCGATATTCTTTTGTCCCGACTTTGAACTGGGATCGTGTCAAAACGTGTTCTTCTTCCCTTCTGTCTTTTGTCACTCGTGTGTGTGCTCCTGCATTTGCTTGGACACTTTGGCTTTGTGCTTGTGCTAAAACCTTTAGCTCAACAGAAATTTAGCAATGGGACAAGGTATGCTCCGGATGCAGACCCCCCTGAGCCTAGTTCTGGACCACTTCAGAGACTTCCACCAGATCGCCAGGGGATTCGGGGCCTCTGTATCCCCGGAAACCCTCCGCACCTTTTGTGAATTGGAATGGCCGACATTTGAGGTGGGATGGCCATCCGGAGGTACGTTCTCTATTCCGGTTATAGCTGCGGTGGAAGATATTGTCTTTAAGGTACATGATGATCGGATTCCTTATATTGAGTGTTGGCGGGGTTTCGTGGAGACACCACCTGACTGGCTGAAGCCCTGGTTGGCCCCGCCGGGAGCTACCAACAGAAAGGAAACAAGATCTAAAGATAAACATGTACCGCCAAGATGGCGGACGGGGAAAAAACCTAATGTTAAAAGCTAAGGCCCCGCCCCCTCCTCTTGTAGGGGAGGGAGAGGAAGAAGAAGAAACCCCTCCTCCCGAGGCGTCTGCGCCTCCCCCTCCCTATGTCCCTCCCTCGGTGGATACCGGCCCCGATGACGACATCCTCCCAGGTCGGCCCAGGAGCACTTGACTGAACCGCGGCCCACTGCTCTGCCTCTGCGGCAACAAGCACCTAGACCAGGGGAGGCACAGCCTTTTCTTACTTACGCCCCATTCTCCACGACTGATTTATATTAATATCACTGTTAGAAACTATATTTGTAACTCATCAGCCGACCTGGGATGATTGTCAGCAATTGTTACAGGTTTTGTTTACCACGGAAGAAAGAAAAAAAATCATGTGGGGGGCCCGTAAACAGGTACTTGGTCCAGATGGACGGCCCACTGATAACCCCAACCTAATTGAAACTGTGCTCCCTAGTACCCGACCGAAATGGAATCCTAACACGGAGGAGGGACGAGGGGCTTTGGCCCGTTTTCGCCAGGCTCTGTTAACAGGACTTCGGGCGGCAGCACGAAGGCCAACTAATATGTCCAAGGTTACAGAGGTGACCCAGGGAGCCACAGAGTCTCCAGCCGCCTTCCTGGAAAGGCTGATGGAGACTCATAGGCTATGGACCCCCATAGACCCTGAGGCACCAGAAAACAAGCAGGCGGGCAATTAACTTGGCCTTTGTGACACAGTTGGCCCCAGATATCCGAAGGAAATTACAAAAATGAGATGGTTTTGAAGGGAAGAGCTTATAAACTGAGAAGAGACAGTATTCTCAGTCACTAGGCAATGTGTGACTTGTGCACAAGTAAACCAAGGGGCCAACTCACAACACCAGGAACTGCATCGGTATCGAGGCAACGAGGCAGGCGGCTTTTGGGAAATGGACTTTAGCCTGATAGGAATTTTAAAAGAGGCCTTCTCCCCTAAGCTAAATGAGGAAAAGTAAAACTTTCCAACATAGGTGAATGGGTATGTCAGTCCTTCAATATCATTGAGATAACAACCCAATTCTTTGAAAAACAAAACAAAACTGTCCTTGTTTTACAAAGGTAGTCTTTACAGGACCGGAGGTTTAGCTCCGAAAATAATCCAAAGCCCACCAATCCTTTTACCACTCCCCAAACCCCTATTTATCTTAAGAGACTTGTAAGTATTAAACAAAGGGGAAACCTTTGAGATACAAATGTCCTATCTGGTCTTCTAAGAAACCCTTATCTCTACCATCTTTTTAAATGCAAATTTTAAAAAAGAGGGTAAAGTAACTTAACACTTGACTTGTCAAGGATAAATAGATATCCTAAGTGTCTTTTCTATAAGCACTAGTAAAAAGGGTTTAGCCATCTAGATTGGTAACCTTGATTTGTTCCATCTGCCAGAAGCCCAATTTGAATCCAACCCCTTGTAACTGATGGATTTTATGTTGTACCTGACTCAGGACTGAAATTTTGGAATGGGAACAATGAGACCTCTGTGTTTGTATTTTCATACGTATCTATATGTGTGTTGTAGGTGTATGGTATTGCCAAAAATTAATTCATAGAAGAGCTCTACTTAATTGGCTTTTAAAAAAATCAAACACTTACATAAATACTCAGAAGTAAAAAATAATCTGGCCAGAATGAATTTCGGGTTCATGTCATCTGAAAAATATTCAGTACTAAACTGATATCTGGTATTGAAGGTGGCTTAAACTTGTTGGTTTAATATAGACATGTCTTTAGAGTCATCAATGTTGAGTATAATACTTCTGTTGTACCTAGGTTTACTAAAGGTCAAATAAAACCTTATTCCATCTGTTATAAATCTGTCAACAAGAAAAGTAACTCAATGTAAAAATAAAAAAACTTTTAAGGAAGGTAAGATGTATGTTTTCAGTAAAAGAAGGTGGGACGAATGAGGATAAAAAGTACTGAAAACAGTAATACATGATCAGGATTTTCTAAGATTGGACTGAATTTAGTTGGGCAAATGGATTTTATTAGGAATGGGCTAGAACAAGACTGGATTTGGTTTCTTCCCCCAAAGTATTAAAATGCTGCTTGTGACAACAGACTGTGTGAGTTTCTTTGCATTTAAGTGATCTGTATTTGCTTATGAGATCTTTTCTAACTTTGGTTAAGGAATAAGTATTGTCTCACAGTGACCTATGATCTTATATGACCAACTGTTTTAAAACTTTTTGACAAACTTCCCAAATATCAAATTTTAATTGTTTGTTTTGATTTCCAGTTAACTTTGTGATACCTTAGAGGCCCCCTGAGGTATCTTAAAGAAAAATATTTAACTAAGATTACTTGGTATGTTAAACGTAATCATTCATAATTCTGGTTATTGTAACCAAGTTTCTTTATTGATTCCAAGGATTTGGACTGGATACAAAAGAAAAAGGGGGGGTATTAGATAACGAGAAGGAAGGAAAGATATGGATTACAGGGGGCCACTGGGACTCAACGCTGTTTTTGGACCACAGACAGGAAGGTCGACTTGGGCAAACAAACAGTCACCCACTCCTTCCTGGTCATGCCTGACTGCCCCTATGAAGGCAAGACAAAGATCACCGAATTTTTATTCCTGAGAACCTAGGTCTGATGTTGATACGACGCTTGCATGAGGGAACGCATCTGGGATCTACAAAATTACATGAACTGTTAAAAACTCGTTTTCGAATTCCATAACCAGTTTCCCGAAGTAACCTTATTACAATATGTGGATGATTTACTTGTGGCTGGAAAAACTGTGCGGGATTGTCTAACAGGAACAAAAGGCCTAGTAAGGTTACTACAGGACTTAGGCTATAAACTCTCAATTAAAAAGGCTCAGATTTGTCAAGAACAAGTAAACTATTTAGGGTATATCCTAAAAGGAGGACAGAGATGGCTAGGAAAGCCACGCACTCAGGCCATCCTAACCTTATCAACCCCTACCACAAGAAAGGAATTGAGAGAATTCTTGGGAATGGTGGGCTATTGCCGGCTCCGGATACCCAGATTTGCAGAGCTGGCCAAGCCTCTATATGATGCCCTGAAGGGCGTTAACCAGAATGGCCCCAAAGCCACCAAGATTAACTGGATTGAGACACAAGGCAAGGCCTTCCAGGACATTAAAAGGACTCTTACCTCACCTGCTCTGGCACGCCCCAACCCTGATATGAACGAACCGGGGTGGCAAGGGGAGTACTAACTCAGAAACTTGGGCCCTGGCGAAGGCCGATAGCCTATCTCTAAACAACTGGACCCAGTAGCCTCCGGGTGGCCCTCATGCGTCAGACAAATTGCAGCCACTGCCCTGCTGAACCTCGGCACTGGAAACCTTTTGTACAAAAACTGAAAATAAAATTTCCGGAACCCACATTGCCACCTGGAGACTTAGTCTGGGTAAAGAAGCATAACCCCCAGACATTGGAGACTAGGTGGACTGGACCTCATCTGATTGTGTTGAGTACCCCGACTGCTGTTAAAGTCGACGGTGTCCGGACTTGGATTCATCATAGCAGAGTAAAGAGAGACTACACCACAGAGGACGTGGACACTAACAGACGGATTGACTGGGCAAACTTTAGCCCAAAACGAAACATACCTCCTGAATACGGAGGACCAGGAATCAAGGATTTGATTAGTTCCTAGAAAAAGGGGGGAATGTGACGAAAGAAACGGAAGAACAGCTTCAGGGCTAACAGCACATTTTGACTTCTGTAAGAAACTTGCTTGCTTGCTTGGGGCGGAAAGAACCAGGTTCCTGATTGGCTGATTCAAAATTAAACAGCTCCCTCCTGCCTTGGGGACTTCCCGCCCTGTGAAGGGTATAAAAGCCTCGCCCGACTGTTAGTCGGGGTCTCACTCACTTCTCTCCGAGTGGGACCCTGTCTGGACAGTTTGTGTAAGCTTCTATACTTGTATAAATCCTTTGCTAATCTTTCTACTTGGTGTTGGTGATTCTCGGGTGTCCTTGGTTGGGACACGGGTCACATTTACCGGGGAACTCGACTCCAGGTGTGTGGCTCCCGGACCGCAACAGCCCTACCTCCTCACAAGCCAATAAGGCCCTACAAGATGTGGGCCCTGTTTTCTGGCCAGCTCTTACTCAGTCTCCCTGAGTCTCTCTGTTCTAGAATACTGTCTTTAGTCTTTGCTCAGCTGTCCCCTCTGCCTGGAACACTTTGTATCAGTAGTCAGACTCCAAACTCTCCCAGGGCTGGACCATACCTGTTGCAACAGAAATAGAAATGAAGTTTTTCCCCTCCTGAGAACAAGGAAAGTAAAGGGAACAGTGAACAGGCTCGGAAGAAACATAAATGGGCCTGAAAGAGTTAATCACTCCTAGCTTTATTTTAACTGTTACTAGTCTGTAGTGTCTGTAACTAGATTTGTCCTTCACAAAGCTAACCTATCACTCCCTGACACTATGTGAATTACATCCTGCACCTATCACCCCCTAACTCTGTGTGATGTAAATTACATCCTGCACCTTGTGTTTACCCTCCCTGCACTCCCTTGTAACAAATCACCCCTTGTAGCTTTTGGCATTTCAGAAAAAAAGGTCACAGACCAATAAACCAGAGACAAATGAGCCCAATTACTGGGCTGCTGGACCCAATTACCAGGACACCTGACGCCAGCTGAGACTGTTTTGAAATAAGGCAAGAAGAAAAATGCAAGACCTTCATGACTTAGATCCTTACCATATACCCTGGAGTGCGAACCCCACCTATAAGATCTCCTCTGATTCCCCGGGAAGGAGGGGAATGGTTCTTGAGGTGCTGGTCTGCTGTGTTTTCCTCTTTGCCTGGCAAAGAATTAAGAGCTATCTTTATTTTCCTCCAAAAACTCTGTATTTCTGATCAGCATCAGTGTGCAGAGAGCCAAGGGTTTTTGGCAACATACCCTCTCCTTCATCACTCTGTGTGCACAGCCACTTGGTGCCCCAAACCCCACAGGCTCTCAGGATATGAGAGCAGGACTCTTGAGATTGAACGACTGAGGGGAGATTTTAGGTCCAGTGTGTTCCAGGAGATCTTTGTAGAAGACATGGCTCAAGAGATTATTTCCCAAATCCCTCCAGGGCCCCTGTGATGGAAACATGATAGAAGCCAGTTCCTGCTGGGGTCTTATACTCACATCACTCCCATTCCATCTTTGGTTTCAATGATCAAGACTTAATAGTCTCCTGGGCTTCCCTTTTCCCTCTTCAATACTTAGTGTTCTTGTTTTGTCATTTCAGATCTCAAATATCTGGTTAGCAACTCTTTTTTTTGTTGTTGTTTTTTGTTTGTTTGTTTTGCGATACGCGGGCCTCTCACTGTTGTGGCCTCTCCCGTTGCGGAGCACAGGCTCCGGACGCGCAGGCCCAGCGGCCATGGCTCACGGGCCCAGCCGCTCCGCGGCATGTGGGACCCTCCCAGAACGGGGCACGAACCCGTGTCCCCTGCATCGGCAGGCGGACTCTCAACCACTGCACCACCAGGGAAGCCCTACACTCCAATTTTTTATTCTAGGGCTGCTTTGTCTTCAAGGTTCACATTAGGATCTGCCAATAGGGCCACTAGAAGGAGACCGTAAGCCAGGGGAAGAGATAGAAAGCTCTTTCATGATTTCCTGTTTTCTTCTGTCCAACCAACCCAACAATGTCTCTTCATCCTGGCAGTTGGTTTGACTTTGCAGTTTATTTTCACACTCACAGAACCAGTCTCATCCTGTCCTTCAGAGGCGCAAGCACTAGCTGACCAACCCCTATTCCTTGGTAGTCTGGGGATACTCTCCTGTGAACTTCCGGGGTGTCAGAACCAACTGCATAGCCCCCACTTGTCAGAAGGCTAGGACCGAGCTCTGCAATCCCCTCTTTTTCCTCTAGGCTCTGGAGGAACCATCATAAGTCAGGGCCGAGCAGGCTTCTCTATGTTTCCTATATGGGAGACACCTCCATAGGTACCTTCTGAGATATGAATACCAGCTGGTCAGCGCTCACTCCTCAGACATCTGGACTCTAAGACTTCGGGTTTTAATGACTCTAACCTCTCCCTTTACATCCCCAGGCCTAGGAATAGTAGCTTCTTTCTGCAGGTTGTTTTTTCCCTCTTCAATACTTAGTGTTCTTGTTTTGTCATTTCAGATCTCAAATATCTGGTTAGCAACTCTTTTTTTTGTTGTTGTTTTTTGTTTGTTTGTTTTGCGATACGCGGGCCTCTCACTGTTGTGGCCTCTCCCGTTGCGGAGCATAGGCTCCGGACACACAGGCTCAGCGGCCATGGCTCACGGACCCACTCGCTCTGCGGCATGTGGGATCTTCCGGGACCGGGGCACGAACCCGTGTCCCTTGCACTGGCAAGTGGACTCTCAACCACTGCGACACCAGGGAAGTCCCAACAACTCTATAGTACATTTTTTTCTGCTGAAATAATGGATATGGTTTTATTCCTGGCTGGACCCTGTCTGATATGTAAGATATAAAATAATGGCTCCATTTCTGTCTTTATTTCTGTTCTAATATTCAACTTCCAAAACGTATAGTTTTACTTTTGCAGAACTTGAAGTACAGAAATAATCACAGTTGCCACAGCAAATTTGGTATGTGAATAGTGCTTTTAAAAATGTTTTCATATATATTATCCCATTAGATGCCTCTTCTTGCATTTATTCAATAAAGTTTTATTAAGCAACTGCTGTCTATAAGGCACAGAGCCAGGTACTGGAAATACACAAGTAATTTCTAAGCAGTTAAGTGTATATATCTCTTAAAGGAAGTTTTATAAACGCTCTAATGGGAGAAGACTAGGGACCACCCAAGAAAGAATTATAGAGACTCAATTTCTGCCATCTAGCAAGTTCTTATTTAAAATATCCATATTTATTAGGTAAGATCATCAACTTAATAATATAGATGACACATAAAGGGAAAAGGACAGTGCCCAGCACATATTAAGCATTCAACAAAACACAGTTATAACCAAGAAGACTTAAGAAATAGAGTGAATTAACTTCAAGGACTTCATAAATGATCATAATGACAACGCATTGCTTCTTCATGGGGCTTTAGATTTACATGTAGTGATCCCTACAGAATCCCTGTGAGGTAAGGCAGGTGTCATGATTCTCATTTATTGATGAGGAAATTAGACACTCCCAATGGGTGAATGACTTTGCAGCATTATGCAACCAGGAGGTGGCAGCACCAGGTAGCAGATGCCCTGGCTGTCAGTGCCGACTGCCAATCCTGCAACGATCCAGCCCCCCCTTTTTTTTTTTTGCGGTACGCGGCCCTCACTGTTGTGGCCTCTCCCGTTGTGGAGCACAGACTCCGGACGCACAGGCTCAACGGCCATGGCTCACGGGCCCAGCCGCTCCGCAGCATGTGGGATCTTCCCGGACCGGGGCACGAACCCGTGTCCCCTTGTGTCAGCAGGCGGACTCTCAACCACTGCGCCACCAGGGAAGCCCCAGACCCTTCTTTAGGGCCCCCATCACCTCCCGGTTCCTCAAGCTATAAATGAGAGGGTTGAGCATAGGAGTAAGGGCTGTGTACAAGATAGAGACCACATCGTCATGTCTTGGGGCCTGGCAGCGCCTGGGTCTCAGATAGATAAACATGGCTGCCCCATAGAAGAGGGACACAGCTGTCAGGTGGGAAGAACAGGTGGCCAGAGCCTTTTTATGGGCCTGAGCAGTGTGCATGGGGAGCGCAGATCCCCGGAGGTGAGCATAAGAGGCCACGATGATGGAGAAGGGCAGGAGCAGCATGAATACATAGCAAGCAAAAAACAGGGCACCAGGGCTTCCCTGGTGGCGCAGTGGTTGAGAGTCCGCCTGCCGATGCAGGGAACACAGGTTCGTGCCCCGGTCTGGGAAGATCCCACGTGCTGCGGAGCGGCTGGGCCCGTGAGCCATGGCCACTGAACCTATGCGTCCGGAGCCTGAACTCTGCAACCGGAGAGGCCACAACAGTGAGAGGCCCGCGTACCGCAAAAAAAAACAGGGTATCAAAAATGGATGTGTCTGCACAGGCCAGTTTCAATAAAGCTGACACCTCACAGAAGAAGTGGTCCACATTCCTTGAGCCACAGTAGGGTAAGCTCATGGCTCCTGCCATCTGCATCATTCCATCTATTATCCCCAAAGTCCATAAACTCCCAGCAATCTGGAGACAGACCCTCTGACTCATGAGGATGGGATAGTGAAGTGGGTGGCTGATGGCCACATAGCAGTCATAAGCCATGAGTCCCAGCAAGAGCCCTTCAGATCCCACAAGAGAGATGACAAAAACAATTTGTATGCCACAACACACAAAGGAGATGGATTTTCAGCCAGACAGAAGTTGGCTGCCATCTTGGGCACATTGGCACAGACCAACATGAGGTCCATGAGGGAGAGGTGACTAAGGAAGGAGTACATGGGTGTACAAGGGTCAATGTAGATGAAGAGGACATTCCCACAGAGGGCAACTGTGGAGACCACCATAACCACAGAGAACAGGGCAAGATCAGTCTGGCTATGAGAAAAGATTCCCAAGAGGATGAAGCCATCTATAGATGATTGGTTCAGCCATAATCCCATGGATCAGTTGTTCACAGTCACCTGAGAACATGGACAGAAATTCTAAGATTGAGTGACATGTCTTTATTTATCTCTGGATTATTATTCTTCAGTCTTCTGTATCTTTTGTAATTTATTAGAGCACGACAATATATGCCTAGGGACATACAAGAGGATATTCTTTCATTTTTCCCATGACACAGATGATACGATCTTTGCTAGCTCATAGAATTGAACCATTTATCTACATTTGTACATATTCATACCAAGAAGAATAGAAACTGAATTATTTTTTGTGTCACAGGACTGTTGGAGAATCCTCCTTCAATAGGCAAAATATCAGCTTTCCCATATGGCTCTGACTCTTTTTAGCTGGGATTAAATGGACTCAGTAAACTATCTCTAGCAGGACTTGGACCATTTCATCCCTAAGAGATAATTCATATATGTTACAATAAAGGAAGGTAATGGAGACTTGAGATGTTCTTTATTTTGCTTAGGCCAAATATCTTGAAATCATTTTTTAATTCCCCTGTGTCTTTTATTCCCTAGATCCAAACCATCAGTAAAGCCTCTTGGCTATACATTCAGAATACCTCAGAATCCAATGAATGCTTATCCCCACTGCAACTGCCCTGGTCCAAGCCACCATCTTCTCTCAGATGGATTATTATAGGCTTCTATCCAGTCTCTTGACATCTATCCTTGAATCCCTTGAGTCTGTTCTCATAACTATTCAAATGAGTCTGCTTAAAATGTAAGTCATATGATGTAATTCTCTTGCTGAAAGTAACTCAGTGACTCCCCAAATTACTCCAAATAAAGCCCAAATCCTTGCAGTGGCACACAAGGCCCTACATGATACACCCACACACACACACACACACACACACACTCATATACACCGATACCTCTGACCTCATCTCCTACTGTGTCCCCTTCACTCAGTGTGCTTCCTTGAATTTCCTTGGACAAATTGGACAAACACCCACCTTTGGATCTTTGCATTTTCTTCTCTTTGGAATGCTCTTTCCTCAGATTTCTGTCTCTCATCTGCTTCAGATATTTATTCAAATGCCAACCTCTTTAGAGATGGCTTCTGTGAAAGTCACTGAAGTTATAAACGTCTTGCATTTTCAAGCCCTCCCCTGCTCTTGGTTTCTCCACAGCACTTATACCATTTCACACACACATGCTTACATTTTTAGACTTTTATGGTCTGTCTCATCCCACTGGAATAAGAGCACCATTTATTATTCACCATGACATTGGCAGCCTCTAGAAAGGTTGCCTAGTTCATAGTATAACCTTCAGTACGTACGTGTTGATTGAATAAAATAATCATGATGAAGTAATACATGGCTGCCGCTTCCATTTTCTCAAAGTAGAGAGACTCCCCCTTTAATTGATGGAGCCCTTGTTCTTGACCTCAATATACTAGTTCACTGCTATATTTCTTCCTCTGAGGAACAGTGAGTGATATAGTAAGAACAATATTGAGGTATTTAAAAAAGAACAGGACTTCCCAGCAAATGGATGATAGTGGCATCCAGGAGACATTTGTTTGGGGTGTATTTATGTCTACCTTACCTCCTTGCAAAGAGGAAACAAGTCAACCCCACAGAACAAACACACTCTTTGTGTGAAGAAACAGTAATTTCAAAAACTAGGATAGGCCTTCCCAGATCCACCAGCAGGGAGGCAGGCTCTGTGAGCTGAGATCTTACAGAATGGAGCACATCCTGACTCATGCCCAAAAAAAGACATGCCCAGGTGTCTTTGCCAACAACAACACAAAGGTGTGATGTTTAAGCTAGCACGGAGGTCCTACAGGAGCAAATCACTGTTCCTACAGCCTTCAAATACCATCTTGGCCATATCAGCCCCAGACTAAACCAATCAACTGAACCACCCAGGTCCCATAGACCTCACACCAGAAATTCCTCCTCTTGTGCTAAGGATGTACTGTGTGCAGAATCATTCAGCTACATGCGCCTTCAAAGACATGCATTCTACACGTCCTCTTCTCACCCTCCAACCCCCCCACCACCTTATACTACAATACCATAGAGTTGATTAATGACATTTAAACTCCTTTGAATTCTAATTTTTTTTTTGTGGTACGCGGGCCTCTCACTGCTGTGGCCTCCCCCGTTGCGGGGCACAGGCTCCGGACGCGCAGGCTCAGCGGCCACGGCTCACGGGCCCAGCCGCCCCGCGGCATGTGGGATCTTCCCGGACCGGGACACGAACCCGTGTCCCCTGCATCGGCAGGCGGACTCCCAACCACTGTGCCACCAGGGAAGCCCTGAATTCTAATTCTTATACCACTGTGTACTCATCACCTCCACTTGGATGTGCAATGGGCTTATGCTACCTAAAGTGACCAGATAGAGTCCTTGGTCTCCTCTGGAGAAACATCTGGTCTAACCTTCTTCCCAGGTAAATTAAGGGCAGGTCTGTCCAGCTTCCAAGGATACAACACATGGGTCACATTGAACCTCTCCTTCCCTCGCACATCCCAACATCATAAATCCCTGCTGGTTCTTCCTGCAAAATGTATGTAACCCTGACCACTTCACAATCTTGCCCATCTCACCTGGCCACACTGTCATCACCGCCCCCCTGGTTGATGGTGGCCCCTAAATGAATTTGCCTCATCATCATCCCATCCTTGCCCCCATCCCAGTCTCTTTGCACACAGCACTAAAGTGAACCCATCTCTCTAAGAAGATAGGTTCCTGAAGCAGAATAAAGGAATGCTTTTATCAGCAGAACTTCCATCACCACCCAGACCTCCTTTTCTTCTGCTCTCCCCAGAATTCCCATGACTCTCGTCTCACCAGCATCCTGTGTTTCCTCCCACACCAGCCTCGGAGGCCTTGGTCCTTGTTCTTGCCTACTCATGGAAATCTCTTCCCACATACGCTCCGCCTGGCCCACTCACCTCCTAACTAACTTTCTCAGCCAGGGCTTCCTCACACCTATTTGGAGTTGAAATCCCCCTTCCCTCCCCATTCCTTCCCTGCCTTATGTTTTTGTTAGCATTCAACACAATTGGGCATGCTACATTTAATTCATATGAATTTGTTTTCTGCTTTCAAACTAGAACCTATATCCCCCATGCCACTTTTTCTCATGGGAGGATCCCTGGCTCTTACAGCAGTGACTGGCATGTATTATGCTCTCAGTAAATACTGTCAAATGATTGATTGTATGCAAACAACTCAAGAAACTATTCTAGCACCTCACATATTCATTTCCTGCTCATTAACTTCATTCCTTTCTGCTGACTAGTTAATGGCTGCATTTTTCTTCTGAGAAATGACACTATAAAGAAGCCACCTTGTATCTAAAATATACTTTGGGGGACAAGCTGACTCTATGTCACATATCAGCCCTCTCCTTCCTGTCCCTTTACCTCCATGTCTCCCCACTCATCCTTTTTCCTCCTGTAAACCACTCTTCAACCCAGGAACCCAACACTATGGCCCCC
>NW_006788006.1:432979-445742 GCF_000442215.2 Lipotes vexillifer | reverse complement strand
GGAAAGAGGAAAGAAAAAGGTCAATGATACATTTTCTTTCTTTAGAAAGAAAAACAGAGAAATAGATCAAATGAAAAGGACTAGAAGAAAGAAAGGAAAGACAAATAACACTAAAAGGTATGTGCCCTCCACCTACTCCAAAAAAAAAAAAAAACTGAAAGAGGCAGACAACAACAGGAAGAAGAAATGCTGATCATTTTTTTTAACATCTTTATTGGAGTATAATCGCTTTACGATGGTGTGTTTCTGCTTTATAACAAAGTGAATCAGCCATACATATACATACATCCCCATATCTCCTCCATCTTGCATCTTCCTCCCACCCTCCCTATCCCACCCCTCTAGGTGGTCACAAAGCACCAAGCTGATCTCCCTGTGCTATGCGGCTGCTTCCCACTAGCTATCTATTTTACATTTGGGAGTGTAAATATGTCCATGCCACTCTCTCATTTCGTCCCAGCTTACTCTTCCCCCTGCCCATGTCTTCAATTCCATTATCTATGTCTGTGTCTTTATTCCTGTCCTGCCCCTAGGTTCTTCAGAACCTTTTTTTTTCTTAGATTCCATATATATGGTATTTGTTTTTCTGGATTACTTCACTCTGCCTGACAGTCTCTAGGTCCATCCACCTCGCTACAAATAACTCAATTTCATTTCTTTTTATAACAGTAATATTCCATTGTATATATGTGACACATCTTCTTTATACATTCATCTGTCGATGGACGCTTAGGTTGCTTCCATGTCCTGGCTATTGTAAATAGAGCTGCAATGAACATTGTGGTACATGACTGTTTTTGAATCATGGTTTTCTCAGGGTATAAGGCCAGTAGTGGGATTGTTGGGTCATATGGTAGTTCTAGTTTTAGGTTTTTTTTGTTGTTTTTTGGTTTTTTTTGCGGTACGTGGGCCTCTCACTGCTGTGGCCTCTCCCGTTGCAGAGCACAGGCTCCGGACGCTCAGGCTCAGCGGCCATGGCTCACAGGCCCAGCCACTCCACAGCGTGTGGGATCTTCCCGGACCGAGGCACGAACCCGTGTCCCCTACATCGGCAGTCAGACTCTCAACCACTGCGCCACCAGGGAAGCCCTAGTTTTAGTTTTATAAGGAACCTCCATACTGTTCTCCATAGTGGCTCTATCAATTTACATTCCTACCAACAGTAGAAATGCTGATAAGTAAATATAAATGCGAAATGACCAGCAGCCAGTAATAGATGCAGCAAAGAGGAGAGGAGGGGGTGACAGGAAATGACCCTCACTCACCTTTAAGTGGGTTCCCTGAAGGAAAACCAATTCAGCAGATACCCCGTGGGGGAGATTCCAGCATGAAAATCATTTCTTCATCCTTCCATGTGTTTGCACTTACTGGGTCAGAGGGGTCAGAGAGGAGCCCCCCAGCTCTGACCTCCTTCCTCAGCTCCCACCAACCTCTCAGCCCAGCTGTGGGTGTCCACATCACCCTCAGCCTCCCTGTGACTCTCTAGCTCAAGACAGTGGGCCTCAGACAGGCAACAGCCTCCTCTCAGCAAGAGGGGTGTGGAGAAAGTGAACTTAGTCAAGGAGACGGTGGTGGGCAGATGGGGACAGAGCCAGGATCCGTGTATCTGAGCCCACCCCCTGATTCCCGTCCACCTTCCACGGGCTGCCTCTTAGCCTGGGCTGCCGAACTGTCTCCTGCTGCCCATGCAGGTGCTTAACACTGAACCTGAGTGAGGAAGGTAAAGCTGTGAAGTTCCAGGGGAGCCACAAACTCCAGCCTTGGAGCAGAAGCTCCCAAGTTTATAATTAAAGAAAACCAAACAGGGAGCTTGGGGACAGGACCAGAAGAAGGGCCAGTGGGACAGTGTGGGGAAACCTGGTCATGGGAGGGTCACGGGGCAGCCAGGGCACAGGAACAGGGAACAAGTTTCCTGGCGCTCTACCCCTCACCACAGACAAACTCCGCACTTCCCCAGTGACCCCAAGGGCCTTCATGGGGTCTTCTCCCTTGGGTTCCCTGATAGGCTTTCTCTGCACCCCAGAATCTACACGTGTTTTTTGCCGGCCCCATGAAGTCAACATACATTTACTGAGAACCCATGATATACAGAGCACTGGGTGAGCTGTTATGCTTGAATCAAAGGTGGAGACTGAACACAGTCCTGGCCCTGAGAAGTTTATAACCTGATGGGAGGGAAAGAAGAGCACCCACATTCACAAGACTCACAGGGTGGCATGGGACTGGGTGTCATCCCAAACCCTGTCAGTCATATCTGTAAGCTCAGTGCCTTTCACAGTTTGCTATGGACAGTCCTGTGGTCTTCAGTTATGCCCCTCATCCCAATGTAATCATGGATAGCACTCCCTTTCACTCTCAAGGATGTCCCAGGATTTAAAAAAAAAATTTATTTATTTGTTTGTTTGGTTGCACCGGGTCTTAGTTGTGACACGTAGGATCTCTCGTGTGGGATCTAGTTCCCTGACCAGGGATCAAACCCGGGCCCCTGGCATTGGGAGCGCAGAGTCTTAACCACTGGACCACCAGGGAAGTCCCATCCTGGGTTTGATGATAATTTAATAGTCACTTTAATTTTGACTTTATGTCCCATGGAAGGAGGTCAATTTTCAAATGGGCCAATTCATTGGAGACCAAATGGCCAGATCATCAATTTATGTTGTTCTTTTAACTCTTTGATATATGACTGGTTTTTATTTTATTTTCACAGCAGCAATAAAACATGTTTTCCTGCCATACAAAGCTCCTGGGGCCTTTAGTTGGAGGCTGATGCTCAGAGAGGACAGATTAGATCAGAGGGCTGAGAGAAGGGGACTTGAGAGGAGGGAAAACACAAGGAGGTGGAGACAGAGGGACCTAGAAAAAATAGGCGTCTGTCAAATTAGTTCCAGGCACACCAAACCGGTTTTTGAAGAAACTCCTTACAGCCACCTCACACTCTTCTGCTCCAGCCTCCTTCTCTGTCATTCCCCGCAACCCGCTGACCTACTCTGCTTCCCTATAGGTACTTGAAGTTTTTCCACTTCCGCATTTTTCTCAAGTTAACCTCCCACTAGAACTTGCATTGCCTACTTTGTCTTTTCCTACTGAAACTCAATTTATTCTATAAAGACCCATCGAAAGCTCATCATTACTATTCTCACCTTCCAAAGATTCAATCCACATCCCTTCAGCCTCTGTGAGTTCCTACAGTCTACTATCTGTACAACTGACAATTTATTCTGTTCTGCTCTGTGAAATCTGTTACATTACTATTTATTTAACCTACATAGTGATTGGGTGAAAATTGATTGCGTACAACCAAGAAAGAGCTTTATGTTTAGCTAGGACCACTTTCACTCCTGGAAAATCCTTCACCACCTTTGATGGAGATCAGGCTGATCTCAGAGCTGTCTGGTCTGCTTCAGGTGTAAGTCTATTCCCACTTGGCTAATCAAGACCAACTTTCAAGTAGGATAAGATCCAGCCTGATACAAGTCATGACTTAAATCTCTCACCAAATTCAAAATCTCCCCTGTGGCCTCTGTCTAGTTCAGATCTGTTTGGGAGTTTGGGGACCTACCACAGGGAAGGGTGAAAGATTCTGTCTTTTCACTCTTTCTCCTGCTCCTTTCATTCTGATACTTCGAGATCTCTCTTCCTTCTTTGGTTTTCTAGGATTTAAGGAAGGATTATGGATGTGGGGGGCAATGGGGCACCCTGTTGAGTAGTATATATCAGTGTCATCTGCAATGAGACATCCAAATTCCATTGTGTGACCTATCTATCTATCATCTATCTATCTATCTATCTATCTATCTATCTATCTATCTATCTATCATCCCTGCATGTTGATAGATGTTGAATGCCCTCCCCACCCTCTGAGAACTCTGCAGTGACAGTTCCTTGACAAGGGCAGGCTCTCTCCAGTTGACCTCTTGTGAACCCCTCATTTCCTGACCCTGGCATTTTGCTTTCAGCCCCTCACACAGACCACTCTCAAGAGAGGGCTTTCCAAGAAGGCTTGAGATGGTAGCCTCACAAAGCATCTACTTGACAAATAAACAATCTAGTCATCTTGACCCTGGACTGTTGCTGCACTTTGTTCTTTTCTTGCCAGCGTGAACTGCTCCATCTTGTCTCACAACTTCAGAATTGTCCAAGCACAAGTTATACATAAACCTACATACACAGTCTCCTTGGAAACACATGCCAGGTTCTCCTTGGAGATCCCTCATCTGGTCAACTCCATGCAATCAGGTCCATGAGTGTCTGTATTTAGTGAGCCTCCATCCAGAAGTTGAGGGGCCAGTCCCCTTTCTAGGGGTGTAAGGAGGGGAACTTTTGAATCCCTTGTCAATCAGGGAGCAGAGAAGTAAAATGTCACTATAGTCAAACTGAGTTAGACTAGTTAATGTTTGATGCAGCGTGGAGAACAAAGGGATGTTTAGTGGGAGGGTGTAAGAGGAGCTTGTTGTAAGATTGTTATGAAACTTGTCACATAAGGTGACTTCTATTTTGATGTTGAATGGTTTTCTGTTAACTTGAGGCACACGAAATCCTAACAAACACATCAATCCTTGATCAAAAATGCAACCTCCAACTCTGTTTGACAACTGATGTGTTCCTGATGGTCTCTGAGTGATGCACATTGTATTCATCTGCTCAGGCTACCATGACAAACCACCAAAGACTCTGTGGCTTAAACAACAAAAACTAATTCACTCACGGTTCTGGAGGCTGGAAAGTACAAGATCAAGTTTCTGGCAGGATTCAGTTTCAGGTGTGGGCTCTCTTCCTGGCTTGTAGACAGTGACTTTGTCCTCATGTGTTCTTTCCTCTGAGCATGGGCAGGGAAAGGGGGAGCTCTCTGGTGTCTCTTCTTGAAAAGTGTCAAAGATGATCCTTGGGTTTCCAATTTGAGCAACCAGGTAGATGGTTGTTTTCATCAGTTGGAGTTGCTATGACAAAAATACCATAGACTGAGTGGCTTAAACAACAAATATTTATTTCTCACAGTTCTGGAAGCTGGAAGTCCAAGATCAAGGCACTGGCAGATGTGGTGTCTGGTGAAAACTCATTTCCTGGTTTGCAAATGACCATTTTCCTCACTGAGTCCTCACATGGCAGAGAAAGAGTGAGCTCTCTGGTGTCTCTTCTTATAAGAACACTAATCCTATCAGATAAGGACCCCATCCTTATAAACTCCATTAACCTTAATTACTTCCTTACCCCAAATACAGTCACACTGGGTATTATGGCATAACTCAAAAATTTTGGGGAGACAAACATTCATTTAATTACAGGTACCAATGATACATTTAACTTTGGTATCAAATAAATGTTTAACAGAATTAAGTAAAATTAAATTAAAAATTTTTTCCATGTTGAAGCTTTCTGTTTGTCAAAAAAAATGGGAAGACCTAGATAAGATAAAAGAGAAATTTGAAAGCATCAGAAAGAAATGACAGCCAAGACTTAGAGGCCAGAATCACAGAGAAAAAGGAAGCATGCTAAGGTGAACTCAGTTTTATCTGACCTTTTCCCCTTGAGGTATCTGTTGATTAATAAGTAGCATAAGGCTCAGAGGGTGAGAAACTGAGCGTAAAACAGAGACTAAAAGGTTAGGAGTCGAGTAGACCTTTTGGTAGTCTGATGTGCTGGAGATCCAAAAATAGGTGTTAAGGCTTAGCAATAGGAAGTTATTCTTCTCTAAAATTTTTTTAAAAAGAAAAGAGACTTTTCAGTTGGAATGTTGAAAAGAACACACCCTAGAAGCAATGGTGAGCTGGAAAGAGATGAGCTCTCACAAAGACCATAATGAAGCTTTAAATCAGTTCAATCATAGATCATATTAAGGTGAATGTCCGCCTTAAAGCAAAATCCAAAAGCAAAATCAAAAGCAAACCCTCTCTTTAGGAAGTAACAACCTTCAAATTATTTCTATGGTTTATAAAATTACCAGGCATCTCAGAAGATAAGACCAAATAAACAAACAAACAAAATAGGTAATAGAAGCAGACATAAAGGAGATTCAGGCTTAGGAGTTATAAGAAATGGACTTCGAAATAACTGTTATTTATATATTCAAGGGGAAAAATCACATGGTGGAGAATTTTACTAGATACTTGGAATCAATAAAAAAAAATCAAATGGAAATTTGAGAACTGAAAAATACATTAAATAAAATCACAAACCCCACATACGAATTTACCTCCAGAATAGACACAGCTGAATACAGGATTAGCACCAGTAGAAAATATTCAGACTGAAGCATAAATATAAAAAGGATACTTAATACAGCAAGCCTGCTCTAGCCTCAGGACAAGTCTCACCCAAGAGCAAGGGAACAATATCAACAGGACAATCGCAGCCCTGCAGTCTGTGGACACAGCCCACCCATCAGCAGGCCAGATCCTGCTCAGGGACTAGGTGGGCTCTGGCTCCACTTATCAGCAAGCCAACACAAGCTTTGGGACACCCCAGACCTTACACACAGCTGTGTCAGGAACCAGCCCCAATGACCAGCTGTCTGGCACCAGCCCTGGGACCCCTGGGCCTTACAGCAAGACCCCAGGACACAGCTCTGCCTGCCAGTGGGCCAGCACTAGCCCCAGGGCCTGGCTTCATCCACCAGTGAACAGACACCAGCCCTGGGACCTCCTGGACACTGACTCTGCCCACCAGTTAGCCAGAAATAGCCCTGGGGTCCATTGAGGTTATGCACCAGCCACCTCATGACCGGGCCCTGCCAACCAGCAGCATGCAGCATCTGCACAAAGCAGGGTCTGGCAACCAACCAGGCCAGGAGTGAACCAAGACTACCAGACCCAGTAGTCAGTTCATCAGTACAGAAAAACCCATACAGCCCACACAGGGGGACCCCTAGAGATATAGCTCTGGTGACAAGACAGGAGTGCACTGCTGAGATACATAGGACATCTCCTACAGAAGTCCACTTATCCAAAGTCAAAAAACATAACTAACTTAGGAGATACATAGAAAATAGCAATTTAGGCAAAATGAGACAGGAACATGTTCCAAATGAAGGAACGGGATAAAACTCTTGTGAGGAAAAACAAATTGAGTGGAGATAGGAAATTTACACAAGAAAAATTTCAGAGTGATGACCATAAAGATGATGAAAGAATTCAAGAGAAGAATGGAAGCACAGAGTGAGAAGTTAGAGGTTTCTAAGAATATGAAGAACAACCAAAGATGAAGAACACAATAAATGAAATGAAAATTACACTAGAAGGAATCAACAGTAGACTAAATGATACAGAGGAACGGATCAGTGAGCTAGAAGACAGAGTAGTGGAAATCACTGGAACTGAACCAAAAAAAAGAAGAAAAGAATGAGGACATTTTAAGAGACCTCTAGGACAACATCAAGTGCACTAATATTTTCATTATAGGGGTCCCAGAAGGAGAAGACAGAGAGAAAATAGGGGCTGAGAACGTATTTGAAGGCATAATAGATGAAAACTTCCCTAACCTAGGAATGGAAACAGATGTCCAAGTCCAGGAAGCACAGAGAGACCCACACAGGATTAACCCAAAGAGGAACAAACCAGGACACAATGTAATTAAAATGGCAAAAATTAAGATAAAGAGAGATTAGAAGCAGCAAGGGAAAAGCAAGAAGTTATATACAAGGGAACGCCCACAAGGCTTTCAGCTGACTTTTCAGCAGAAACTCTGCAGGCCAGAAGGGAGTGGCTTGGCATATTTAAAGTGATGAAAAGGAAAAACCTACAACCAAGAATATACTACTCAGCAAGGCTCTCATTCAGACACTGTCTTCAATAAGTGGCGCAAGGAAAGCTGGATAACTACATGTAAAAGAATAAAATTAGAACGTTCTCTAAGATCATATACAAAAATAAATTCAAAATGGATTAAAGACCTAAATGTAAGACCAGAGACCATAAAACTCCTAGAAGAAAATATAGGCAGAATACTCTGACATAAATCGCAGAAATAGTTTTTTGGATCTGTCTCCCAGAGTAATGTAAATAAAAACAAAAATAACCAAATGGGACATAATTAAACTTATAAGTTTTTGCACAGCAAAGGAAACCATAAACAAACACACAAAAAGACAACCTACAGACTGGGAGAAAATATTTGTAAATGATATGACCAACAAGGGATTAATTTCCAAAATATACAAACAGTTCATAGAGCTCAATATCAAAACAAACAAACAACCCAACCAAAAAATGGGCAGAAGATCTAAATAGACATTTATACAAAGAAGACATACAGATGGCCAATAAGACACATGAAAAGACACTCAACATTGCTAATTATTAGAGAAATGCAAATCAAAACTACAATGAGGTATCACCTCACACCAGTCAGAATGGCCATCATCAAAAAGTCGACAGGGCTTCCCTGGTGGCACAGTGGTTGAGAGTCCACCTGGCGATGCAGGGGACACGGGTTCGTGCCCCAGTCCGAGAAGATCCCGCATGCCACGGAGCGGTTAGGCCCGTGAGCCATGGCCGCTGAGCCTGCGCGTCCGGAGCCTGTGCTCCGCAAGAGGAGAGGGCACAATAGTGAGAGGCCTGCGTACCGCAAAAAAAAAAAAAAAAAAGATACAGATGTGGAGAATGGACTTGAGGACACGAGGAGGGGGAAGGGTAAGCTGGGACGCAGTTAGAGAGTGGCATGAACATATTTACACTACCAAATGTAAAATAGATAACTAGTGGGAAGCAGCTGCATAGCACAGGGAGATCAACTCGGTGCTTTGTGACCATGTAGAGGGGTGGAATAGGGACGGTGGGAGGGAGATGCAAGACAGAGGAGATATGGGGATGTATGTATATGTATAGCTGATTCACTTTGTTATACAGCAGAAACTAACACACCACTGTAAAGCAATTATACCCCAATAAAGATGTTAAAAAAAATCTACAAACAATAAATGCTGGAGAGGGTGTGAAGAAAGGGAACCCTTTTGCACTGTTGGTGGGAATGTAAATTGATCCAGCCACTATGGAGAACAGTATGGAGGTCCCTTAAAAAACTGAAAATAGGACTACCATATGACCCAGCAATCCCACTATGGGGCATATACCCAAAGAAAACCATAATTCAAAAAGACACATGTACCCCAATGTTCATTGCAGCACTATTTACAACAGCCAGGTCATGGAAACAACCTAAATGCCTGTCGACAGACAAATGGATAAAGAATTTGTGGTACATACATACAATGGAATACTTCTCAGCCATAAAAAGGAACAAAATTGGGTCATTTGTAGGGACGTGGGTGGACCTAGAGACTGTCATACAGAATGAAGTAAATCAGAAAGAGAAAAATGAATATCGTATATTAGTGCATATATGCGGAATCTAGAAAAATGGTACAGGTGAACCAGTTTGCAAGGCCGAAATGGAGACACAGACATAGAGAACAACATATGGACAGCAAGGGGGGAAAGGGGGATGGGGGGTAGGATGAACTGGGAGATTGGGATTGACATATATACACTAACTAATATGTATAAAATAGATAACTAATGAGAACCTGCTGTATAGCACAGGGAACTCCACTTTGCTGTACAGTAGAAACTAATACAACATTGTAAAACAACTATACTCCAATAAAAACAAAGGGGGGTGGTGTAGAGTGAAATTCTCTCCCAAGTATCAAATGTATCTTTCTGGGGATATTTTGTGCATTTAAAAACCAGTACATACATGAATTCCTTCCCCATGTTTACACAAAAGTTAGAACACTATAAACACTGTTCTACACCTTGATTTTCTAATTTTTAGTTTTTTATTTTAAAATATATATAATGTATACCAGAGATTTTTATATATGTAGTGTTTCTGTGCTAACTTCCTGAGATGGAAATTAGACAGTTGATTTTCTGCCTTTTTCATTTTTAAATATATCCATTTAAAGTTATGAATTTCCGACTAAGCATGGTTTTACCTATATTCCACAAGCTTGGACATGTCATATCTTTGTTATCTCTCTTTTCAAAATATTTTTAAATTTCCATTGTAATTTCTTATTTAACTCGTGGGTTACTTAGAAGCTTATCCCTTAATTTCCATATATACGAATATACTGTTGACCTGAAACAAATAGACTCCAGATGTTTCTCCAGCAAAGATGGATTTATTCAGGGTCAGCAGAAAATTGCAATTCAAGGTCTGCTGCCATGGGGAGCCATATGCAAGTGCCCTAACAGCAAGGGAAGGAGAAACTTTTTTTGTTTTAACATCTTTATTGGAGTATAATTCCTTTACAATGTTGTGTTAGTTTCTGCTGTATAACAAAGTGAATCAGCTATACGTATAAATATATCTCCATATCCCCTCCCTCTTGGGTCTCCCTCCCACCCTCCCTAACCCACCTCTCCAGGTGGTCACAAGTTGGGAGGGGTAGAGCAAACAGAATCCACAGCTTTTCATCTGCTGAGTCCTTGTCAGTAAAGAAGTTTTTCTTCTTCCTGTTGGGCTCTGCTATCATGGAAGGGCATGAGAGCTCCCCCTTCTTGTCTCACAGCTCTATTTAATTGAATTTTCTGTTTACTAATTTTTCATAATACATATAAATGGATTTTCTAGTTTTGTCTATTTGTCAATTAATTTCTAGTGTAATACTAGAAGAATATTGAAATCTGTCTGATTTCAAGGCTCTGAAATATGTCAAGACTTGCTTTATGGAACAGCATGTGATCAGTTTTGGCAACTGTTGGGTGTGCAGTTGAAGAGAATGTGTATTTTGTGGTAGTTGGGTACAATTTTCTACTTATGTCCACTAGGTCAAGTTGCTACTCTAGTTGTTCAAATCCTCCATATCCTTACTGGTATTTTTGTTACTGTATTCTAAAGTTACTAAGACATGTGTGCAAAAATCTCACATTATGCTGTGAATTTGTCTATTTCCACGTTTAGTTCTTTCAAGTTTCCCTTTATATAAGGCCACATTGTTACATACATTTAATTTTTTTAATTTTAAAACATTTTTTATTTAAAAATTTTTTTACAATAGTCCTTATTGTTTACCTATTTTAAATATAGTAGTGTGTACATGTCAATCACAAACTCCCAATCTATCCCACCCCTCCACCCTTCCCCCCATAACCGTAAGTTCATTTTCTAAGTCTGTGAGTCTGTTTCTGTTTTGTAAATAAGTACATTTGTATCATTTTTTTAGATTCCACCTACAAGCAATATCATATGATATTTATTTTTCTCTGTCTGACTTACTTCACTTGATATGATCATCTCCAGGTCCATCCATGTTGCTGCAAATGGCAGTATTTCATTCTTTTCCTGGCTGAGCAATATTCCATTGTATATAGGTACCACATCTTCTTTATACACTCATCTGCTGATGGACATTTAGGTTGCTTCCATGTCTTGGTTATTGTAAACAGAGCTGCAATAAACATTAGGGTGCATGTATCATTTCGAACCATGTTTTTGTCCAGATATATGTCCTGGAGTGGGATTGCTGGATCATACTGTAGCTCTATTTTTAGATTTTTAAGGAACCTCCATCCTGTTCTCCATAGTGACTGTACCAATTTACATTCCCACCAACAGTGAAGGAGGGTTCCCTTTTCTCTACACCCTCTCCAGCATTTATCGTTTGTAGATTTTCTGATGAAGGCCATTCTGACTGCTGTGAAGTGATACCTCATTGTAGTTTTGATTTGCATTTCTCTAATAATTAGCAATGTTGAGCATCTTTTCTTGTGCCTCTTGGCCATCTGCATGTCTTCTTTGGAGAAATGTCGATTTAGGTTTTCCGCCCATTTTTTGATTGGGCTGTTTGTTTTTTGGATATTGAGCTGCATGAGCAGTTTGTAAATTTTGGAGACTAATCTCTTGTCCATAGCATCATTTGGCAATATTTTCTCCCATTCTGTGGGCTGTCTTCTCATTTTGTTGTGGCTTCCTTTGCTTGCAAAAGCTTTTGAATTAAATTCTGTCCCATTTGTTTATTTTTGTTTTTATTTCCATTACTCTGGGAGACAGATTGAAAAAGATGTTGCTGTGATTTATATCAAAGAGTGTTTTGCCTATGTTTTCTTCTGAGTTTTATAGTATCCAGGCTTACATTTAGGTCTTCAATCCATTTTGAGTTTTGTTTTGTTTTGTTTTGCAGTACGCGGGCCTCTCACTGTTGTGGCCTGTGCGGAGCACAGGCTCCGGACGCGCAGGCTCAGCGGCCATGGCTCACAGGCCTAGCCGTTCTGTGGCATGTGGGATCTTCCCAGACCGGGGCACGAACCCGTGTCCCCTGCATCGGCAGGCGGACTCTCAACCACTGTGCCACCAGGGAAGCCCCATTTTGGGTTTATTTTTATGTATGGTGTTAAAGAATGGTCGTTTCATTTTCTTACCTGTACCTGTCCAGTTTTCCCCTCACCATTTATTGAAGAGACTGTCTTTTCTCCATTGTGTAGTCTTGCCTCTCTTGTCACAGATTAATTGACCGTAGGTGTGTGGGTTTATTTTTGGACTTTTTATCCTGTTCCATTGAGCTATATTTCTGTTTTTCTGCCAGTACCATACTTTTTTGATGACTATAGCTTTATAGTGTAGTCTGAAGTCAGGGAGTCTGATTCTTCCAGCTTCGTTTTTCTTTCTCAAGATTGTTTTGGCTATTCAGTGTCTTTTGGGCCTCCATACAAATTTTAAGATTTTTTTGATCTGTGAAAAATGCCATTGGTAACTTGATAGGGATTGCATTGAATCTGTAGATTGCCTTGGGTAGTATAGTCATTTTAACAATATTGATTCTTCC
>NW_006788006.1:420013-432969 GCF_000442215.2 Lipotes vexillifer | reverse complement strand
CTTCCGATCCAAGAACATGGTATATCTTTCCATCTGTTTGTGTCGTATTTGATTTCTTTCATCATCATCTTATAGTTTTCAGAGTACAGGTCTTTTGTCTCCTTAGGTACATTTATCCCTAGGTATTTTATTCTTTGATGCAATGGTAAATGGGATTGTTTCTTTCATTTCTCTTTCTGATCTTTTATTGTTAGTGTATGGAAGTGCAACAGATTTCTGTGTATTAATTTTGTTTCCTGCAACTTTACCAAATTTATTGATGAGCTCTAGTAGTTTTCTGGTAGCATCTTTAGGATTTTCTATGTATAGTATCATGTCATCTGCAAACAGCAACAGTTTTACTTCTTCTTTTCCCATTTGGATTCCTTTTATTTCTTTTTTTTCTCTAACTGGCTGGGCTAGGACTTCCAAAACTATGTTGAGTATAAGTGGTGAGAGTGGACATTCTTGTCTTATTCCTGATCTTAGAGGGAATGCTTTCAGCTTTTTACCATTGAGTATGAGGTTAGATGTAGGTTTGTCATATATGGCTTTATTATATTGAGGTAGGTTCCCTCTATGCCCACTTTCTGGAGAGTTTTATCATAAACAGGGGTTGAATTTTGTCAAAAGATTTTTCTGCAACTATTGAGATGATCATATGGTTTTTATTTTTCAATTTGTTGATGTGGTGTATCACACTGACTGATTTGCAGATATTGAAGAATCCTTGCAACCCAGGGATAAATCTCACTTGATCATGATGTATGATCCTTTTAATGTATTATGGATTTGGATTGCTAGTATTTTGTTGAGGCTTTCTGCAACTATGTTAACCAGTGACATTGGCCTCTAATTTTCTTTTTTTGTGGTATCTTTTTCTGCTTTTGATATCAGGGTGATGGTGGCCTCATAAAATGAGTTTGGGAGTGTTCCCTCCTCTGCAATTTTTTGGAATAGTTTCAGAAGTGTAGGTATTAACTCTTCTCTAAATGTTTGATAGATTTTGCCTGTGAAGCCATCTGATCCTGGACTTTTGTTTTTGGGGAGATTTTAAATCACAGTTTCAATTTCAGTACTTATGATTGGTCTATTCATATTTTCTATTTCTTCCTTGTTCCGACTTGGGAGATTGTACCTTTCTAAGAATGTGTCCATTTCTTCCAGTTTGGCCATTTTATTGGCATATAGTTGCTTGAGGTACATATAAATTTTAAATTATTTTGCCTTCCTGGTTGAATTACCCTTTTATGGAATATCCCACTATATCTCTAGTTTTGCTTTTTACTTTAATGTCTGTTTTGCCTGATATTAACACAGTTTCATCAACATTTTTTTACATTGTTGGCATAGCATGTATTTGTCCATTCTTTTGCTTTATACTGTTAATACCCTTAATTTTAAGAGAATATTTTGTGTACAGTTGATGCTTTTTAAAAAATTGAGCCTGACAATTTTCATCATTTTTTGACATATTTAGTCCACTTACATTTAGTATGATGTCTGTGATAGTTTTCTAAGGCTGCCATAACAGAGTACCACAGAGTGGGTGGCTTAAACAACAGAAATTTATTTTCTGACAGTTCTGAAGACTAGAAATCCAAGATCAAAATGTCAGCAGGTTTGGTTTCTTTTGAGACCTCTCTCCTTGGCTTGCAGATGGCTGCCTTCTCACTACGTTTTTTCCTCTGTGTGTTTTTGCCCCTCAAGTCTCTTTTGTGTGTCTAAATTTCCTCTTTTTAATAAGGACACCACTCAGATTGGATTAGGACTTGCCCTAATAGCATCATTTTAACTTAATCACATTTATTAGGCTCTATCTCCAAATATAGTCACATTCTGAGGTACTTGGGGGTTAGAGCTTCAATGTATGAATATAGGGGGGATACAATTCAGCCCCTAACAATATCTGATATATTTCAGTTTAAACTCATAATCTTACTATTTGGTTTTTCACTTGTTCCACTTGTACTAATTTCTCCCTGCCTTATTATTATTGTTATTATTATTATTAATTAGGTAATATTTTTCATTCTTTTCTTTTTCTCTAATGACTTCTGGCATACTTGATTACTAGTATCTAATCCAAATAAATATTTTTGCTACTTCCTGCTTAACATGAGGACCTCAGAACACTACCCATTATTTTTTGTAAAAGGCAACTCTTAGTCTTCTTACTGCACTTCTTAATGTAATCTGTCTTTTTTAATGGATGCTGTTAAATTTTTTCTTTTTGTTTTGAATATCCACAGTTTACACTATGTATTTCTTTTTATTCACCTTGCTTTTGACTAATAGAGCTTCTATGACTTGATGTTTTCCATCACTTTTGGAAATATCTTTACCACTATTTTTTTCAAATATTGTTTCTGCCTTATTCTCTTTTCCCCTCTGCTTTTGAGACTCCAGTTACATTTAAGTTAGACTTCACTGAGTCCATATGTTTCTCATGCTCTTTCCCATATTTTATGTTCTTTTTCTGTGTTTCAGCCTTGATTTTTCTATTGACCTACTGCTCTCCTCACTTGTGTCTAAACTGCTTCTAAATCCATTTATTAAGTTCTTAGTTTAGTTTTTGATTTTTTTTCATTCTAGAGTTTTATTTGAATGTTTTCATAGATTACACCTGTCTGGTGAAATTATCCATCTTCTTTTCTTTTCTCTTGAATATAATAATAATAGTTATTTTAAAGTCTCTAAAAGGTAATGTCAATATATGGATCTCCTTTGAGTTTGTTTCTTTTTCTTCTCTCTTGATTTTTGGTCATTTTATCCTTGCCCTGGAATACCTCGTATTTTTCTTGAATGGAAAACATTGTGAATTACATATTAAGAGATAGTCTGAAGCTCTGGATGATAATCTTTTCCTTCTGTCATGCAGCTAAATTGTCAGCAGATTTTAATCTAGCCTATGACTGACCTGAAGGAAGCTGGGTCAGTATTTATGAGAATTTGTCTATTTCTGATTAATTTTTATTCCTAGGGTATAGTCCTTCTGTGGTCTTAGCTGGAAACCTGGGATGCTTTTGAGGGCTGTGAACTCCAGTTTTTGTCTCCCAGATGTATGAGATTACTGAAACCTCTGCTCAGCTTTCCAGCCATTAGACCCTTTGCTGCTTAAATCAACAAATTCCTTGAAAGAAAAAGCACCACAGAACATCCAACTCATCTCAAAATACTTCCCTTCTATCTGGGACCTCAGCCTCTCAAGTCATGGTTGCTTTGCTACTGTTAAATGATGCCTTCAAAAATTTTTGCTTTCTTGTATTTTATCCAACTTCTATAATTGTTCTCATTGTGAAAGTTGCTCTAATACAAATTACTCCACTATAGCTAGAAATTTTTTCTTCTTTATTTAATTTTTATTTTTAATTGTGTGAAACATTTGCCAAAACCCAAAGTATAAACAAAAGTACATTCAAAGATGCCTAGTTTCTATCTCTGTCTTCTCCAAAATTTCTTCCTTCTTCCTATATGAAACACATTATTATTAGTTTTTGGTTATCCATTCATTTTTCAATTTTGAAAATATAAACAAATGTATATATATATACATATATATAATTATCCTCCTTTCTTACACAAGAGATAGCATACTATGTACACTGTTTTGCACTCAACATTATATCCTGAAGATCACTTCAGCATAGCAGATAGAAATACTTTGTGTTGCTTTTTACAGTTGTATAGTACTCCATCGTGTGGCTATATTATAACTTGATCAGACCACCTCTAGTGAGCTTTCAAATTTGTAAGAAAAAAATTTGGACATGTATGAAGTTAGAGAGAATGGTTTAATAAATGTCCATGTACCTATCACCTAGCTTTGACAATTATCAACTAATGGCCAATATTGTTTCATCTGCTCTCCCACCCACCTCTCCCTGCCTCCCTCATCTGTGGATTATTTGGAAACAAAAATTCAGGAATCATATAACTTCGTTACATTTAAATACATTAGTGTGTTTCTCTAAAAGATAAGGAAATTAAAAATCATAATAGAATGAACATTTTAAAAGAATTTCTAACAGAGAAATATTGATATTGACATCTCATGGACATTTATGTCACAGTTACTGCTTTTCTTTATAGTGTTTAAAGTTTGGGGGAGTAATTTGAATACCCTCAGACACTTGAAAAATTGTTTTAGAAAATTACACTTATGCGTTAAAGTAAAACAGAATACTTCTATTTATTCAAGGTAGTTTTCAAAATAAAAAAGAAGGTATCAGTTCAGACTTCCTTGTAATTTATTCGAGAAAAATGCGCATTTCAAAGACTACGTCTATAGCCTTTAGAATCTTTAAAGATAAGGAATAATTGCTGTTAATAGAATTTTCTCGCTTCCCCACTGTGGGTCTTCAAGCCTTAAGCTATCTTGATTTAGGATGGATCAAGGAGAAAAACACTGAATTTGGATATGAGATTCAAGTTTGATTTTTAATGGACTGGATTTAGAATACTTAAAGGAGCTTTAGTCTAACCACCCAACTCTTGAATATGCATGAGATATCATGAAAAAATGGGGATGAAAGAATTGAGATGTCCTATTTAAAAGCAGTGGTTGTACAAAAATAAAGGCGTTTCCTTGTTTGTACAAGATCAACTGGAACCTGTTCAGTATAATGAATGGTAATATAGGAGATGTCACATGGCAATACAGTATATGTTTCCCAGGATGTAGACAGTAGGCTTGCAGTGATTCGTGGGAGGCTGAAATCATGGTGGACTGAGTTTTGGGGTAGTTTGAAAGGAGAAGATGTGCTCAAGCTCGATTTTGGAGAATTATTAATGACCGAGGAAGACTAGAGGAAACAGACATAATACCGTCGTCCCCAGGTATACATGGGGGATTTACTCCAGGATCCCCTCTCCCCAGTGGATACCAAAACCTCTGCATGCTCAATTCCTTTTTATAAATGGTTAAATTGCATATAACCTGTGCTCATCCTCCCACATACTGTAAATCATCATCATAATATTACTTAACCTAATACAATGTAGATGGCATGTGAATAGTTGCCAGTGCATGGCAAATTCAAGTTTTGCTTGTTGGAACTTTCTGGAGATTTCTTTTCCTGAATACTTTCAATCTATGGTTGGTTGACTCTGCAGATCCAGAAGCCAGAGATAGAGGGCTGACTGTAATCTCCAACGGGGAAAAATGGTTTGAGCAAAAGTGTGGACGTTGAAAACCATCAGATGTATAAAGAGGATAAGAGGAATAGGCTGAAAAGGGAGAGGGGTGGTAAATGCTCTAAGTCACGTCCTCAGCAGCCAATGTGCTGAAAACCAATTTGCTAGAACCCAATTCCATTCTCTGTTCTCTGGTCTTCCTGCCTCTCCCTCTAAGCATCCCCCTCAATGTGTTCCTTGCCTCCAGCTGAAGGAGCTGGAAGCAAGAGCACACAAAGGGGTACATAAAAAAAAACCTGTAACAAAGACACTGTTTTATGATGGTCTTATCTTATCAATAACCAATGCTGTGGCTGGACCAGCCCTTGTGGTTCCTATTATGATTGCAACATACCCTTCAGCAATAGCCATCAGGAAACTTTGAAAAAATAGAGGTTTATTACATACGCAACATACCTGCGACCACACAGTGAGGCAGCAAGTAGAGAAAGAGAAAGAAAGAGAGTGGGCCTGGGGTCCAGGGGTCAAGGGTGGGGGCCTAGGACTTTAGGGGGTCACTCTTTATTAGTTAATTTAAACATAAGGCCATGAATTTAAATCACAGGAAGAGAAAAAAAAACAAACAAACAAGCAGCCCAAATGGCCAATTATTGAAATCAACCAGGATGTCTAAAACAAAGGAGCCTCAGTGGGGAGAGGCAGCCAGGCTCTGGCTCTTTGTCTGGCAACATGGCTGGCAATGTGTTCATGCCACACAGTCTTCTTTGAAGTGGATGCCTTCAAAGAAGTGGCAATCAAAGCTTAAGTCAGGTACTTGCATTATAAAAAAAAACCCAAAACACAAACAAACAAACAAGCCACTGTCAGAGCTTATACCACAGACACCTAAAAATATAAGGATTAAGAAGAAACAAGTTTGGTGACTTAGCCATTTGGCAGGTAAAATGCCACCATATTGGTCAGTGAGAAAATTAATTCTATAGGACATAAAGCCAAAAATAGAGAAACCATAAAATTTATCATTCAACATGAGACACTCTTGAGAGTGAAAGAGAGTGCTATCCATGATTATGCTGGGACAACAGGCATAATAACTAGACCACAGGATTGTCCACAGAAAAAAGTGAAGGACACTGAGCTTAGATAAACATCTAACAGGATTTGGGAAGACACCCAGCTCCCATGCCACCATCTGACTCTCTCAAAGATGGGTGCTTTTCTTTCCCTCCCACTAGGAGGGACAGAATTGTGTTCAGTTCCCACTTTTGATTCAAGTGCAACATCTCACCCAGTGCTCTGCATACCATAGGCCTCCAGTAGACGCAGGCTGACTTCACAGGGCAGGAAAAGGACAGGTGTGGATGGTGCAGTGCAGGGAGAGCCAATTGGGGCAGTCACAGGTAAAGACCCCATGTGGGCCTGGGAGGTCACTGGGGAACCATTGAAATGTGTCTGTGGTGGGGGGTAGAGCAGCAAGAAACGTGCCGCCCATTCCTGTGCCCTGGCTGCCCTGTGACCCTCCCATGACCAGGTTTCCCCACACTGTCCCACTGGCCCTTCTTCTGGTCCTGTCCCCAAGCTCCCTGTTTGGTTTTCTTTAATTATAAACTTGGGAGCTTCTGCTCCAGGGCTGGAGTTTGTGGCTCCCCTGGGACTTCACAGCTTTACCTTCCTCACTCAGGTTCAGTGTTAAGCACCAGCATGGGCAGCGGGAGACAGTTCTGCAACCCAGGCTGGGAGGTGTAGTGGAATAACTGAGGACATGGAAAGGAGACGTGACCCATGAGCCCCCCCACCCCGCAGTAAGAACTGTGAACAGTCCTGAATGCTTTGAGCTCCCCCCGCCCCCCGGCAAACCGGGGGCCTGCAAAGAAGCATTGAGTGCTTTGGGCACTGATCCATGAGAATGTCCTCAGTATAATAATCATTATGGTGCGAACACAAGGCAGTGTCCTTGTGTTACTTCAGTATAATCAAAATAATGGTGGGAACTTTGTGCTGCTTTTGCGCTCAAGGACGAAGCACGGCATGTTTTCAAGAAAGCCCATTATTGTTTGTATAATTAATAAAAACATAGGTTGCTGCTTTCGCATTTCTGAAGTGTTAAGAAAACAAGTCTTAAAATGTTAACATAGATAATGCTTTAATAAAAGCTACCACAGCAGGACAGAAGGCGCTGTTTTGCCTGAGCGAGCGGCAGCCCTCTACTGCTGTGCTTCTGCACAATTCATCTCCTGTGATGAGCTTACTTTCGGCCCTGTCATAGGATAAACTACAACAGGAGGCAGCCCGTGGAAGGTGGACGGGAATCAGGGGGTGGGCTCAGATACACGGATCCTGGCTCTGTCCCCATCTGCCCACCACCGTCTCCTTGACTAAGTTCACTTTCTCCACACCCCTTTTGCTGAAAGGAGGCTGTTGTCTGTCTGAGGCCCACTGTCTTGAGCTAGAGAGTCACAGGGAGGCTGAGGGTGACGTGGACACCCACAGCTGGGCTGAGAGGTTGGTGGGAGCTGAGGAAGGAGGTCAGAGCTGGGGGGCTCCTCTCTGACCCCTCTGACCCAGTAAGTGCAAACAAAGAAAGGAGGATGAAGTGATTTTGAGGCTGGAATCTCCTTCACAGGGTATTCGCTGAGTTTGTTTTCTTCCAGGGAACCCACCTTTAGGTGAGGGTCTTTACCTGTTACCCACCTCTCTCCCTTTTGCAGTTCCTATTACTGATTGCTGGTCATTTCGCATTTCTATTTATCAGTATTTTCTCTTCCTGTTATTTTCTGCCTCTGTTAGTTTTTATTTTCTTTTGGGGGGATGAGGGGGTGGGCATATATCTTCTAGTGTTATGCCTCTTCTCACTCTTTTTTCCAGTCCTCTTCCTTTGATCTAATTCTCCCTTTTTCCTAACTTAGTGTCTCATTGACCTTTTTCTTTTCTCTTACCCTCTGTCTGGATTGGGGGGCCACAGTGATGGGTTGAAGGGTTTTCTAAAGCAGGAAGACAAAGGATGAGTGGAGAGAGATGCAGGTAAAGAGGCAGGGAGGAGAGGGGATGTTGAGTCGTTTTTTCCCCAGAAGGTGACTTGTTTTATGGTGTCATTTCTAGGAAGAAAAATGAACTCACTAACTAAACACCCATAGTTACAGTGCAAGAAATGAGCATGTGAGATGCCAGAATAATTTCCTGAATTGTTTTGCATAATACAGTTACTCATTCAACAAATATGTGCTGAGGACAAAATATATGCCAGGCACTGTCCTAAGAGCCTGAGATCCCACCATGTGCAAAAGTGGCATCAGTGAATATAGGTTTTAGTGGAGAAATTAGGAATATAACAAAATTCATGTGAATTAAATGTAGCATGCCCAATGGTGTTTAGTGCAATGAGAAACATAAGCGAGGTTAGGAATGAGAAGGAAAAAGGGATTTCAACTCTAAATAGATGTGGAGGAAGGCCTGGCTTAGAAGGTGAGGAGCAGGTAAGGGAACAAGGTGGAATATACCTGGGGACAGTCTTATATGAGGAGGTAAGAGCAAGCCTTGCATCCGCCTGCTCTGTTGGAGGAACGGAAACGAGACCAGTGAGACTTGAGTGGAGGAAATTCCAGGGAGAGCAGAACATACATCCTTTTGCCTATGGATGCTCCAGCAACATATGTTGAAAAGGCTGTCCTTTCTCTAAGAAATTGAATTGCTTTTGCCCCTTTGTCAATGTAGTGTACACAGAAGTAGAAATACAATGTTGCACCTGAAATATATAATGCCATAAACCACTGTTACCTCAAAAAAAAAAAAAAAAAAAAAGGCAAGCAGCAAAAAGGATAGCAACAACAATGACAAAAAGATTAGTTGGGGAGAAAATATTTGCAAACCACATATTTGACAAAGGACTTGTAGCTGGACTAAATAAAGAACTTATCAAAACTTAAAATTTAAAAAAGTTGTCCACATTAACAGAATTAAGGGGGGGAAAATCACATGATCATCTCAATTGCTGCAGAAACAGTATTTGACAAAATTTAGTACCCTTTCATGATAAAAACATTCAACAGACTAGGAATAAAAGTAAACAGGTGAATGGCTAAACAAACTGTGGTACATTTATACCATGGAATATTACTCAGCAATTAAAAAAAAAAAGAAACCCTATTGATATAAATGGAATGGATCCCAAGGCAATTATGCAGAGTAAAAAAGCCAGTCTCTAGAGGCTACATATTGTCTCATTCCATTTATATAGCATTCTTGATGCAACACAATTAGAGACAGAGAATAGATTACTGGTTGCTAGGGGTTAGGGATGGGAGACAGGAGAAATTAGAGGCGTTGTATGTGGCTATAAAAGAGTAGCCCAAGGGAGTCTTGTGGTGATGGAACAGTTCTGTATCTTGATTGTGACACTTACATGAAGCTACACATGTGATAAAATTGCTATATATCAGGTCCTGGGGCAGGAAGGGGCAGCAGTGCAGCTGTTATCTGTCACTGGGGGTCGACTGTGGCCCGGTGCCATCTCTTAGATCCTCCTCTGTCCCCTTAAAAAAAAAAAAAAAAAATAGAAGCAGTGAGTCAAACAAAGAATCATGCCCCTTGAGAACTAGGTAAATTTAAATCTTGGGTAGCCCAATAGACAATGTTCAATCATGACATTGAAAAAACATGCAGTTTTGGTGTGCTGTGTTTTCATTTTTATTTGTCTCTAAGTGTTCTGCAGTTTCCCTTGTGATTTCTTCATTGATCCATTGGTAGTTTAAGACTGTATTGTTTAGTTTCCACAAATTAGTGAATTAAAGTTTTACTTCTTTTATTGAAAAAATAATGTACATTTTAAATTAATGCAAATTATATAAGTTTAAATAGTGAGCTGATTCCAGTGTAAATAAAGAATGAGAAAATGAATGTGCTGGGGGAAAATAATTGCTATATAGAGATATGGAGAAATCTCAATAAACTCTATGGGTTGTACCAATATCGATTTCCAGTTTTGTTACTGCACTATACTTATACAAGATGTCATCATTGGAGAGAGCAGGTGAAAGGTACATGAGACCTCCCTGTACATTTCTTTGCAACTTTATGTGAATCTATAATTATTTCAAAATATTTTCTTCCTTCCTTCCTTTCTTTCTCTCTTTCTTTGAGCCCAGATTCCAAATTAACATTCTAAGAAGTTAATGCTCTAATGTGTAGATAGTAAGAGCCCTACTAATGTCAGGGGCTGTGGTCAGTTCATGATTCCATGTGGTTTTACAGACACATTTTCTAATCCACACTGAGGACCTCACTGTGAAGCAGAGGAAGGGCCTGTTAATAAAATGACTGAGTGGAAAGGTCATGTTATTAAAACAGGAAATACTCAGCTAAGGCCAATCTCTGCAGGCCCATGAGGCCTGAAAGACACACACATTGGTTGAAAAGCAGACAGCTATACAAAGTTATAAAAATCACACCACAATCTTTACATTAAGATTTAACATAAGCACCAGGAATAAAGCCACCGAATGCAGCAGTAATCCCAGAGTATTGGTTACCCTCTTCTCTTCGAATCTCCCATGCAAACTCAGAGCCCTCAGGACAGAAATCAGGATACTTTTGTCTTCTAGAATTTGAGCCAACCATTCAGATGAGGTTTTGGAAAATTTAATAACATAAAAATCTAAGTTTAAAAAACGTGATTCAAGGCGTAGCTCCGATCTTGCTAAAAACGCCTTTTGGGAGGTTGAGCCGCTTGCACAATGTTGGGAATGAACGAGCCGTCCCAGCTTGAAGAGAGCAATGACGTGCAGATGGACCCGATACTTGGCAAGAGCGACCTTCCACAGATGGTGGTAGGCAGCGGGAGCCCTGCCACAGCTCGACCAGGACGGACCAATGGAGGAGGAGGCAGCCCAGCCAACGGCGGAGCCCCAGGGGGACAGAGGCCTTGCTAACCGGCCCAGCTCTGGGGAGTAGCCAGGCCAGATCGCCAGCCATGGCTTGGAGAAGGTGGAGGAGGGGGGAGGGGGTACGACGAGAAAGACTAGGAATTTGATGACTGGGAGGACGACTGCGACTATCTGGCAGAGGAGCCGCTGAGTGGTGCAGGCTGCAGAGTTTCAGCAGCCCTTGGAGGAGACAACGTGCTTCTGAGAACCTCCAGAGCAAGAGAAGCAGCTCTGGATGGCGGGTTTCAAATGCGTTATGAAAACACCTCTTCTGATCAGTTGGCTTTTATGGAAAAGCTTTTTTCACTTATGGTTGGCAATCGTTCGACCGAAGAGCTAGGCTGTGATTAGATTATTGATATGATACAGAGTAGTTGATTTGGGAGAGACCCAGCGTTCCACTGTCTCTCGGGTTCTTTCCAAATAGGTCCGTGCCAATGGAAAACTTGATCTTAAAAATTTTTTTTTCTAATTTAGTTTAATTAAATTAATCAATTTATTTATTTTTGCAGAGTAGAATAGGGCAGGGGCAGCACAGTTAAGAAAAAGGAAGATAATAGGTAAAGAAAAAGACTGTTAGAGGTTTCCCTGGTGGCGTAGTGGTTGAGAGTCCGCCTGCCGACGTAGGTTGATGTGGGTTCGTATCCCGGTCGGGAAAGATCCCAGATGCGGGGAAGCGGCTGGGCCCGTGAGTTGTGGCCGCTGAGCCTGCGCGTCTGGAGCCTGTGCGCCGCAACGGGAGAGGCCACAGCAGTGAGAGACCCGCGTCCAGCCAAAAAAAAAAATGTCTGTTAGTACTGTTGAATCGTGTTTTCAAGAATGTCCTAAAACACCTATGGCTTTGACTTTGTTATTGATCCAGATTATTTTCCTTGCATTGGGGAAAATATCTTTCGTATGTAAGGGATGGTTTTGCAAGAATAAGTCATGACCAAGACAAACTACCAGCACAAGAGCCCACTGTATTAGTTGCATGACAAAGAGTAACTAATTTGTCCAATTAAAGACACGATCTCTTTGAGCTATTTGGACTGAAAGCATTTTTATTTATTTATTTATTTGCCACACCGCGAGGCTTGCAGGATCTTGGTTCTCTGACCAGGGATTGAACCCGCACCCTCAGCAGTAATATCACCGAGTCCTAATCCCTGGACTGCCAGGGAATTCCCTTATCTGAAAGTATATGGGGAAAACTTTGAAGATTCCACTTTGTGATCTATCCAAGCTGTGGTTATCAAAGGCTAAATTTTTAGTGTAAGATAAATTGAGTATTCTTCAGTATCCCTAAAGGATAATCAAGCCCCCAAAGAAATATGTATTGTGTGTGCTATGTCTTAAAATGTTTCCAAGATCATCTGAAATTTTGCTTGTACTTGTATCTTAATCATTTAGATAGCTACTGTGATCTATAGTTCAAGAAAATACCTTGCCTTGACTATTTTTAAAAGTCAAATTTAAGACTTCCTTAATAAAGTTTCAAATTTGAGGCATTAAAATGTATGTGAAAGTACAAGAAAACAAACTATTTCTAAGATTCTTATACTCTAGAGAAAGTGTCTGTTTTACTTGCTCTCTGTTTTTCATTTAACTTTACAGGTAAAAGACTCTCAACGTCATAATGTAAGAACTGTTAAGTGAAAATTGTCAAGTAAAAAGAAAGCCCTACATCTAAAAGAGACTTTATGAACACTCATGTCCGTCAACCCTTAAAGGTTTTAAACCTGCCCAGAAATCCCCCTCAGTATCTGAAGTTTCCTTCTCTAATTAAGCTTGTTATTGGTTTCCCACTGGCATTCGGGGTAATTTTTTTTTTTTTTTTTTTTTTTAAGCACAATTCAAGTCTGTATCTGAAGCAGAATCACTCACTGATGCAGGTAAAAATCAACAGAAAACCAAACTGGAGATTAGTTCACCAAATAGTGA
>NW_006788006.1:374332-417379 GCF_000442215.2 Lipotes vexillifer | reverse complement strand
CCACCAGCAGAGAAATTCCCGACACGGATGGCTGTTACAAAAGAGAGAGACGAATGGTGGTTAACCTACTCCGAGGGGAAAAAAGTGCTATTTTTTCCATTGCCACTCTCCGAGATCTTCCTCAGCCCTCTGCCCTGACCTCTCTCCTCGCCGCCGCTCCTCCTCTCGGCCTCTTCCTTGGAGACCACGAGGCTAACGCACTCCATCCCCACCTGCTGTGGTCTTCCCCTCCTCCGGTGCGCACTCAGCGTTAGGTGGGCTCTCCTCTGCTTCCGGCAGCTGTGCGTCCTTGGCCTCCCAGTCACTACCGCCTCCGTGTTGTAAGCATTTGCTTCTCTTCTCTGTGGAATTATATAAAGAGAAGTGCAAACAAATGTCCACACTCGTGACACCTGGACCTAAAAAGTGTAATTTTGTCACATTCGCTTCCAGTCTTTTTTTTAAAACAATTATTTAGTTTTCCTTTTAACAAAAAACAGCAATACATGCTGACCTTCTGACTTATTTATTCTGTTAACGGAAGTCAAGCGTACAAAATGACCCTAAATCCTCAGTGAACATGGGGCCCCTGCCCAATGGGCAGAACCAGGTCCGCTGGAGGTCTCGGGCGCCCGCCCGCCCGCCGTGGCCTTCGCGGGCATGACCCATCCAGGGAGCCTTGGCAGAAGCAGAGCCCTGCCTAGGCCCCGCCGCGTCATCCGAGACCGCTGGAGCCCTCTCTCCAGCGGATGAGGACCCTCAGGAAAGCCCTGAGCGAGTCGCCATCCCACGTGAGGTCTAGCTTGGATCAGCGTTCGATAACAGAACCCGGGCCTCCTTCTCACCAGAAGAGAGAAAACTGCTCGCGGGAACCTGGGTAGACGCCCAGGAGGGGTGAATGAGGTGGGTGGGGGGCGTGGCTGAGGAGGGACCCACTTCCCTCCCTCACACAAGCCAGCTCCCATCCAACGAGGCAGGCTTTCCATCAAGACCCGAAGGGACTCGCCCCACACGGGCACGCTGAGGCTCTGGCGCGTCCCGGACTCCCGGGATTCTTCAACCCCTATGTGACTGCCCTACTAGAAGGCCACCTCATTAAAGAAGCCCCTGCGGGGACCAATGGCAAGCTACGCGGGTTCTTAAACATCGCTCCACTCTCGACTAAAATAGTAGATTCCCAGGGGGCGGGGGCGGGGGCGGGAGGGCTTTCACAGGTGATCCCCCAAGCAACGCAGAAAGAATTAGAGACCAGGGCAAGCCCCTGGCCGAGTGGAGCGACAGGAGGGGAACGGAAAGACCCGCCGTGAACTCGCGGAGGGGGCGCGCATAAGGAAGCGAGAGAGGGGTCGCGGGGGAGAAGGCGCGCGGGGCCAGCAGAACCTGTGATCTCAAAGCCAGGGACGCAGTGGGTCTGGATTTTCGCGAGAGTAGACGGGAGGGAGGGACCGAAGGGTGGCAAGCATTTTAGGGGCACTTGAGGGGCAAAAACACGTAATGGCGGAAATTCGTGTTGGAGTGTGCATTTTCAGCTCTTCAGAAGAGAGTGATGGAAAAATGTCGATGTAGGCCCCAGCGAGATTTGAACTCGCGACCCCTGGTTTACAAGACCAGTGCTCTAACCCCTGAGCTATGGAGCCAACTGTGAGTCGCCTTTCTGCGCACGAGTACTTGACACCGCTCTCGTCACCGCGCAGCCGCAGACACCAACATGCAGGAGTTAACTGACGAGAGGCGGGGCCCACGTCCCTCGGCCAGTGAGCGCCCCGTCCGGCTGCCGCCACCTCAGCTGCGGCGTCAGGGTCAGTGTCGCGGGCCGAGATGCAAATCCTGGGAGAGAGCCCTGGGGAGGGAGGAGGAGAGTGGTGCCCGCTGGCGAGCGGAAGCTGTGAGAGATCTGGTGAGGGCGGGGCGCGCTGCGGGAGGGGGCGGGGCCACCAATGGGCTGAATACGAGGAGGGCCCTGGGTCTTCCGCCCGGCTTTGGGGCCTGGGGCGAAAACTTGTTGAGGATAGAGGTCCTATGACAGTAGGGGTCCGAGGTCGGGGCTCTGAGAGGAGGGCTAGAGGAAGGGTGTCAGTATGCCTGTCCTGAGAGGAATCCAGGTCTGGTCTTGGTGGGTGATCAGGAGGGAAAGATTGGTAGAGAAAGGTGAGAAAATCAAAAGGTCGATGTGTGAAGGACTGGGACGGGACAGGAGGTCCCTAGCCCCTACCGCAACTTAAGGCAACTTAGGAAAAGGAAATCCTTAGGGGCCCGTCTTGAATTTGGGGGGAGCTGGTTCCATCGGGGCCCCCCAAAGGGCCCACGGGACAAAGGGAAGAGATTGAGAGCCCAGGTGAGGGACAGGAGCCCTAGCCCGGAAATGGTCAGAAACTGTGGCTTTAGTTGGTGGAACTTGGTCTGATGGCCCAACCCACCCTTTAGTCCCTGCAAGGCCAGATGACTTAGGTCACTGGGTGGCCAGGCCAGAGGAAGGTCCCTAGGTGCCCTCTTGTCTGGATGCTGAGGAGTGGTGTGAGGATCTGGTTTCAAGGATGTGGGTTTTCATGTCTCAGCAGCTCACAAGGATCTAGGACCAATGAATGGATGGAGTCAGAAGGAACCCAAGTCAGGCCAGTCATTGCTCTCAGAGGCCCAGACATCTCAGAGATCTTATGATGGTCAAAGGATGGGAGAGGAAAGTGCACACACACGGGCAATACTCTCACACCAGCCTTGTGACATCCTAAGTCACTGCACCACCCTAGTGACCAAGAGAGAACATCTGTCGTACTGTCCACGTGTAATTGTTATGTAACTGTTGTTACATCTCTTCGAATATCTATATATCTACATAGTTATTCTGCAAACTCTGATAGACACACAATCACATTCACAAACACAAAAGCTGAAAATATAAACAGCCACCCCTGCAGTGCCCAGACCTGAACCTAGTCACCCTACCTTCTGTGACCTGTAATGTCACAGTTGTTACATGATATAAAGGGTAATTGTGCTACTCAATCCAAAAGCCACACAAGCCTGGATAACATTAAGGCTTGATGATAGCATTAGGCAATTTAGTGAATGTTAGAAATGGATTTTCCTTGTGGAAATCAGTGGTATTCAAATACATGGATTAGTTACACTGTTCTAGAGCTACTCTCCATGTATGAACACCACATAGGGTTCACCCTCTGGGATGCTGCTATAGGCTGGACTCTTCAATGGTCCTGTCCCCAGCCCATAGGACACTGGATTCTGCCTGCCTAGTGCTATATCTCTAGATTGCCTCTAGAAAAGTGTCATGCCTGCCCCGACAAGAACATCTCTCTTACCGTCCCTTGTATGCAAAGTGTGCTCAAAGTATCTCAGGGACAGAGCATGGAAACTCCAAGATGCTTGCAGATCAGACTGTTTGATGGTCACTGCTCCTGCATGCCAACACGTCTATCTAAACAATGTGTGCAGGACAGAACTAGGTCTGAGACTGGATTTCATCTAGCTGGGTAGCAAGGTAGTGGGGGAAGGAAACCTTTGGCTTTCACCTAAATATGGGGTGGCTAACATTTTACAACTACAAATCAAAAATAGGGTGTGACCATACTGACCTACGTCTGTTTGCACCTAAACCCTATACGCATGCTCATAAACGCCCTCTCCAAAATCCACATGGCCCCGCCCCCCGTTCCTGAGATCTGAGATATAAACACACATGCAAACGTTCCTCACACAGATAAACACACATGCTCACCCAGTCTGGCAGAAACCTTTGCTCATAACTGTGCTCTTGCATTCAGACTGGGGGAGTTAAGAATGACCAAGGCACCCTAGAAATGAGCTCACAGTCTGTATTTCCATCTCCCCATGCCCCTTTCCTGGAGCACACTAAGCAGGGAACAGCCTACCTCCACTCTCCCAGAAGCCCAGCCATGCAGAAGCTGGGGAACAATTAGCCAAGGGAATAACACCCTCCAGGGTACAGGCTGAGCAGGCCTTGGCACCAGGGTCTTCTGCTGTTGGCATACATTTGGGAAGCTCCAGGGAGTGTCTGTCAGGGGCATGCCTGTGCTCTGTACATTTCCATATGCTGGTGTTAGTTGCTTCTGTAAAGTTATACGTGCCGCCTTGAGTTTCAAAATTCCAGAATCTTTGGTCTCCTTACCCAAGGGAGACTGTACTTTGGCACTTGAAAAGGGTTTAGGCAAACTTGAGAACACGGAGCAGTCACTGTGGTCAAGGATATGTTGTACATACACTCTGTCATCAGGCTAAGTCACACTGGACAGCAGCAATGCCTATATGCTGTTACCCTGGGCTTTTCCCTCCTGTACAGATCAAGGGTCTCCTACCAGTTCCGGCCCAAACTCTCCACTGAGCTGGAAGTACAGTGATCCTCCCTGAGTAGACAACTTCGTCAGGCCAGCTAGATTCGGGTCTCCGAAGGCAGAGCTGGCAGCTGACAGGAAGGTGAAGCAGAAGGGATCATGAACCTGATTGGCCGGGCAGGAACCTGCCCGCCTGCAACTGAGGATGGCACAGAACCAGAGCTTGGTTTTGTTCCACGGAACCAGAAGTCCTGCTGAGTTGGGGCAGTGATAGGAAGTACCTCTGGTGCAGCTGGGCTCCTGTCCTCATCCACCTCCACCTCCACCTCCTCACAGCTCAGGCCAAATCCACACGCGGACAACAGGCAGGAGACATGCCAGGAGGGTCCAAAGCATCTCTTCCCCTGCTCAGCTGACCTCAGAGCCCTTTTCCCCAACAGCCCATTCTCATGTCTTTGATGTTGTAGTCTGCAGAAGCCCCTCTAAGGCAGCCTGGGGCAAGAGTCTGGAGGGCATACCCAGAGTGACCAGGAGGCTCCATCTGAGGGCAACATGCCTTCCCATGGGCAGCCAGGGCTAGGAGGAGTTCACCCTTGACCGACTGACCCCCTCAGGGAGGCCGGGCAATGCCCCTCAAGGCCAGATTCGCAAGTAGGTGCCAGTGGAGCAGACAGAGAAAAGGGGGAACACGCGCTCTTGGAAGTTGACACGGAAGGTGTAGATGTGGTGCATGTCCTCCGCAGCATAGAAGGACACGGCCCCCACCTCCAGGTCCAGGGCAACCCGGACGCGGGACAGGTGCCCACAGCTGAGGGGCGTCCTTTCAGGGCTGGTCACCGCCCAGTACTGCCCGCTGTTGAGCTGCAGCGCCCAGACGCCCTCTTCGGGGGTGAAGGGCGTGAGGCCCTTGCGGCGCACGCTCTCACGTGCCACGCCGAAGGCCCAGCCGTCCTTGGAGCCCACTTCCACCTCCCAGTGGTGCCTCCCGGAGGAGAAACCGCACGATGCCAGAACTCGCGTGTTGGTGTCGAAGCGGCGCGGGTGGCTGGGCAGGTCCTGGGCCCGCTGTCCAAGGCGCACGCTCTTAAGATCCAGAGAGAGGATGAGGCGGGGGTTGGCCGTGTCGGGGTCCAAGGTCAGCTCCACTGCGGGGTTTGGGGAGGGGGGAAGACAGGGAGAGACGTCCCATGCAGCGTCCTTGCACGGCTCCCCTCGCCCCACTCCCACCGCCCCCTCATTAAGTAGGTGTTGAAATCACAGAAAGGCAATTTATGGACCTGATTTGGAGCTCAATTCAAAGAGATTGACAAATCCAATTTAAAAGACCGGTGTGTGTGTCGGGGTGGGGGGGGTGGTGGCCTTCCCTACTGGCGCAGGTTAAGACTCTGCCTGCCAGTTCAGGTTACACAGGTTCGAGCCCTGGGTCCGGAAGATCCCACAGGTGGAGCAAGTAAACCCCTGCGCCACAACGACTGAGCCTGCGCTCTAGAGCCCGCGAGCCACAACTTCTGAAGCCCGCGAAGCCACCACCATGAGAAGCCCGTGCACCGCATCGAAAGGTAGACCCCGCTCGCACAACTAGAGAAAAGCCCATGTGCAGCAATGAAGACCCAAGGCAGCCCAAAAAAAGGAAAAAAAAGGCAATTGGGGCTGTACAGCAGAGATTGGCAAAACATTGTAAATGAATTATACTTCAATTGAAAAAATACAATTAAGAAAAAAGACAAGTGGGGGATTTTGGACACTAGATACTGGAAAGAATCATTAATTTTTCAGTTATGATGTTGGTTTTGTGTTTGTTTGTTTGGTTTTTTTCGGTACGCGGGCCTCTCACTGTTGTGGCCTCTCCCGTTGCGGAGCACAGGCTCCGGACGCGCAGGCTCAGTGGCCATGGCTCACGGGCCCAGCCGCTCCGCGGCACGTGGGATCCTCCCCGACTGGGGCACAAACCCGTGTCCCCTGCATCGGCAGGCAGACTCCCAACAACTGTGCCACCAGGGAAGCCCTGTGTTTGCTTTTTTTAATGGTTTTGTGTTTATGTTTTTTTTAAAAAGTCTATCTCTTTAGAGACAACATACTGAGATATTTACAGAAGTGGGAGTTATCTGTGGTTTGCTGCGAAATAATCCAGTGGGAAGAAGTGGGTAGGGGTGTTTATGAAAAATACTAGCCACGAGTCAATAACTGATGAAGGTGTATGATGAGTACATAATACTCGTTATGCTCTCCTCTCTACTTTAGTGTATGTTTGAAATTTTCCATAATAAAAAGTTAAAATAGGCACACTTGTTGCAAGTGCTACTATGTTACAGGTTTGTAACTACCACAGTGGAGTATCCCTGCCCTCCTGAAGCTTCCTTTCTGTGGGGAGAAGGAGGAGAGACAATAAATGATAGAGGGATCAGGAGAGCAGTCTGTAATTTCAACTAGAGGGGCCAGGGAAGGCCTTACTGAAAAAGTGCATTTGAGCACAGACATCAAGGAGATAGGAAGTCAGATATGCAGCTGTCTGGGGAAAGGGTGTTCCAGGCCCTCGCATAGCTGGTGCAATGCAAAGGCCCTTCAGTAGCTGCGTGCTTGGTGCCTTCCAGGAGCAGCAAGGACTGTGTGTGGCTGCACGGAGTGAACCAGGGGAAGAATGTGCAGTGAGGCCAGATCCCATAGGGCCTTCAAGACCACTGCAAGAACTCCAGCCCTTACTGAATGAGAGGGGCAGGGCTGTCACAGCGTTCTGAGCAGAGGAGGACATAGTCTGACTCAGTTGGTTTAGATTCTTCCCGAGTAAGATCTGATTTAGCTCAGTCACATCAGCATCAGGAATATGTGTCCTCCCCTCCCCACTTCCCTTTCCCTTGGGGTTAGATCGTACTCACCCCAGAGCCCTGCAGGAGTGATCACCACCTCCCTTCCAGTCTTCAGTCTCCCCCTGCTTCCCCCGACCCCTGCACACAATCCCTGTCCCCAGGAGAGGTCTCCATCTCTCTGGGAGCGGGAACAGGGAAGAGAGGCTTGTCCAGGTGACCGACAAGCACTCCCTGATCTGAGTATCTCAAGGTGCAGGGCACTCCTGCTCTGGAACAACTTATAGGCCTATGGACCCCACTGTGGCCTGAAGGAATCAGACTTGTGAGGATGAGGAAGAAAGGGCAGTCGATGGCAAAGTTGCTGAGGTGGATGGGCAGAAGGAACCAACCATGCACAGAGCCCCGAGAGGCAGTCACTGGATCTCTGCATGGCCAAATGACGGGCACTCACTGTTAAAACAGCCATCATACCTTTTTCCTCTTTCTCCAGTTCTCCCCGAAGATCCTCTGAAGAGGAGAAACAAAGCAGGTTGTGTGTGAATGACATGGGAAATTTCTATTTGGCAACAACGGTGACACCACCTCTTGACACTGACAGCCCCACTGTAAATGTTAAATATCTGGGGGTTCACTCACTCCCCAGATACCCTAGAGTTGATGGGCAAGTGCTGGGCCGATCATGGGGGTGGGGAGGGGGCTGTATTCTAGCTCTACCTCTCCCACTTCCCCCTCTTTTGTCTGGAGCCATTCTGAGCTGAGCTCTCTCTCTTCATCCTTCTTTCTGCCCCCAGTGCCCCTCTACTCCATCTGTCCCCAGGGGAAGCTTCATGCCCTGGGGTAGGGGCGGGGGTTCTAAATAAATTAGCCACCACCGCCTCCCCGCACCAGTCTGGCCTTGACACACCCTAGTTCCTGTTTTATCATACAGCTTTTGGAAAGGCACATCTTCAGGACCCCAAACCACCAGAAACACACCATCACCACGAGGACTGCAGGGCCCAGCCCCACACACAAGTCCCTACCTCTGAACTTCTTGAGCAGCCCCTTTAAGACAAAGGTCTTGAGAGAAACATTCCAGACTTTATTCTTCATCTCAGAAGAGACTGTGGTTGGCTTGGGGGCAGGCACATTGCTGCACCTGCAGGACAAGGACCCTGAGGAAGGCCCACTAACACTGTCCCACTCCCACTGGTCTTGACAATTAGGATGGTGAGGTCCTCTGGGTGGGGAGAGGCAGAAAGGAGAGCCTGACCCCGTGCCGAATACCCATGGCCAGACAGCAGATGTCTGCCTCAGAAGGTACCCAGGTAAGGCAGTGGGGGCATCGGGAGGTGAGAGGTCAGGGGTGGGGAATGAAGACAGGAAGCTAAGTGGAAGACAAGAGCCAGCTTAGAGAGGCCCAAGGTATTGTTAGGTCCACTCACCTGCTTAGTGTGTTTTTGAATTCCTGGAAAGAACAATGAGAGAAAACCAAATCAGCATTCACCTTTGAGAAAATAAAACTGGCCCCTTCCCTCCTTCCAGGGGAATAAGCAATAAGCAGGTGTATCACCCCCTACCTCCTGCATGGGCCCCAGGTGGCAACAGCTTCCCGGTGCTCCCATTTATTACAGAATCATCACTGGAGCCAAGTGCTAGGACCCAATGTTGCCTCTGCTGTCAACATCACCCAAGACAAGTGACAGCTCTTATGCAACAATGGGTCATCACTCAGATTAGTGCCTTTTAAATGACTTTGTTTTTGTTTTGTTTTGTTTTGGCCTCATGGCTTTGTGGTATCTTAGTTACCTGACCATGGATTGAACCCAGGCCCCTGGCAGTGGAAGTACAGAGTCCAGGGAATTCACTTAAATGACCACTCTTGATCCATTTGTGACTTGTGAAGTTTATTTAGTGGATTGTGACTATTTATTTTAGAAGGAAATAAGACAGAATAAAAAACATCAAAGTGCATCACATGTAGTACAGGTAAGTGTCATTTTCTGAGACTTTTGTCACAATGTATATCATAGAATACATTGTAAGATATATTATTGTGGATCATGGTCAAGAAAGTTTTAATCACATCCCTTTAGACCTCCAACCCCAGGAAAATCAGCGCTCCTCTCTCTAGTCCACTTTGGCTCCAGATGTGTGATTCTACTAAACTCATAGGATCTGATTCTGTTCTCGCTGCCATTCTTGTTTCCTCATTTGAAAACTGGGAGGGATAAATTCATGCCTCCTGCCTTAGGATAAATGACTCATACCCTGGCCAAGCCAGGCTCACCTGGAGAAAGTCAAGATCAGGCTTGCAAGTTGTCTCCTGGATCTGGTTGCTGAGCTTGGAGAGCTGGGCAATCTCACCCCCAAGCTGGGCCAGGTTCTCATTCTGCTTCTGTGTCACCTCCCGGGACAGCTCCTCCAGGCGGCCCAGGAGCCGACCCTCCTGTTCCACCAGGAAGGCCCGCAGAGCCTGGAACTCCGCCCCAACCTTCTCTCGCTCGGCTGCCATCTGCTTCTGTCCCAGGAGAGGTGAAGTTGAAGAGGGCAAAGGGATGTGGGCATCTGAGACACAGCATTTGAATAGAAGCCTCTGAGCCATCCCACAGGGCAGGGGTGCATCCCACTCACTGCTCAGGGGTCAGAGACTCACGCATGCATGCCCACCGTGCACACGCTCTAGTTTAAATGTCCCAATTCCGAGCACGCAGCAGCCTCAACACGTGCCTTCCCTTTCCCTGTCACAGTTGCGCCCATGTGTCTCTTTAGACCTGGGCTCTCCCACCAACCTAGGCTATCCCACCAACCTAGGGTAACTTCAAACTCACCCCAGAACCCCCCAGGGCTGCAGTTTCCTTATTTGAAAAGTGGGAGGGATAAAATAGTGCCTCCTGCAGTCACTGTAAGGATTAAACTGAGGTCCCTAAACACATTTATTTTGTGTTCAAAACAAGACAACAGGCCCCAAATGGAGTCGCTTATGTTAAGCCCCACATCACCAAACCGAGGCCTAATGACAGTTTCAGCTCTCCCACAGATGTTATCTTAAACCAGCCTATAAGGAATGGCCTGATCAGTATTTGTTCAGTAAGCTGCCTGATAAACCCCTGCCATCCCCTACAGGGAAAGCAACTTTGCAATAGCCAACCCACTTTTTTGTGTGTGTGACCAAATTTATGATCTTTATTCTACTGAAATTAGAGCATCCAAACACATGACGGTTTCAAGTTATTGTAGAGTTGGAAAACATGTTTGATGGCACACACTGAGATCTCAAACATAATGCCGTATAACTCTTCTCACTTCAGTTTAGTTCAACATTTTCAGCAATGATTTAATATGTGATTTATAAGGCAACTTTAAGGTGCGGCTTTGAAGCAAAACCTTTGTGGAGTGGGGGCTGCTGATGAAAACTCATTTTAAGACATAGAAACTTAAAGTAAATCACTGATGTCACTGGCTGTCAGACAAGCAGGCCAACAAAGTACTCTAATTCATTGTTAGGCTGCAAGGGTGAGGCAAGTATCTACATGGAGAGATGATGGCAGGTGTCACATTTAAAGAAGCATATTCACAGCATTAAAAACACGCACTAACACGGGGGCTTCCCTGGTGGTGCAGTGGTTGAGAGTCTGCCTGCCGATGCAGGGGACACGGGTTCATACCCGATCCGGGGAAGATCCCATATGCCGCGGAGTGGCTGGGCCCGTGAGCCATGGCCGCTGAGCCTGCACGTCCCGGGCCTGTGCTCCGCAACGGGAGGGGCCGCAGCAGTGAGAGGCCCGCATACCGCAAAAAAAAAACAAATAAACATGTACTAACAGGATATCAAAACTGCAAGATTGGAAATAAATTTAAAATACTTCTACCTTCACAGCACATCTTATGTTTAAATTCCCTCTCTAATCAGACACCCAAACTACTTTGAGATCATAAATCATGTTGATGAATCAAACAGTCTATAAATCCTTGGTAGTGCTGGCTTGGGCTCTGCAGGCAGAAAAAGACAACTCTTACTCAGAAATGTGTCAGTTGCAGCCAAGATAAAATGCTGTCACTTCCAGGGTGGAAGAGGTCCAGTGCAATCCATCTGCTACCAAGTAACTGGTTTCCTTCAAGGATGATGTTATATCAGGCCTCTGCAGTGGTTCTGTCGCTGCCAGGCTGAACATTGGGCAGCAGCAGCTGCTAGATCATTCTTGGTGAGTGGGAGGCCATGCTGTTGGGCCAATGAAAAGCCTTCTTAACCGTCAAAACAACTCTTCTACTCATGAGCCTCTGTGGCCAACCCACTTTTTTGCCTAGTACAACTTCCTTGTTCCTGCTCCCTCTGCCTGTAAAGTCTCTCGCCTTGTATAGCTCTTCAGAACTTCTTTCTTTCTGCAAGATGGGATGTTGGCTGATCTATGAACCACTGAATAAAGCCAATAAGATCTTTAAGTTTTACTCATTTGAATTTTGTACTTTAACATTTGTCACCCCTCCAACTTTCACTCTTCACTTCATTTTAAAGGGCACCTTTTCTGTTTAGCAATCGTAAAAGCAACACAAGTTCATAATATAAAACCTGGAAATGCAGAAAAGTAGAAAGAAGGAAGGAAAATCAATGCCAGTGATCAGAGGTAACAGCACACCCACAACGACCTAAGTAAGAGTATGCTGTGTGCAAGCTTTCTATTCTATTCTTTCCATTACCACTATCCACAGGATTTTCACCCCTGTGATTTCAGACACAGACTCTCGCTCCTGACCCTCTGGAGTCTCTTTTTTTTTTTCTTTTGCGGTACGCGGGCCTCTCACCGTCGTGGCCCAGCTGCTCCGTGGCATGTGGGATCCTCCCGGACCGGGGCACGAACCCGTGTTCCCTACATCGGCAGGCGGACTCTCAACCACTGCGCCACCAGGGAAGCCCCACACGCTTACTCTTTTTTTCCAGCAGAGCAGGGTGGAGATCTGGAGGGGTGAGGGGTGAGCCCTTCCTTGTGGAGGGAAGTGAATGTTCAGAAGAGAATGCCTGAGATGTGCATGGGATGCAGGTGTACCAGATGCAGATCAGGGTCAGGAAAGGACCCTGGGGCACCTGTACACAGGGTCCTCCCCTTCACCCCACACCTCCTTCCCTTAAGGGGGGGCGACCCTCAGGTTTCTCTCCCTCCATTTTCCAACTCCAGAACTTAAGAGCCCTGCCCTAACAGGCCTTAGTGGATCCTTTCATTCTCTTAACCCCTATTTTTTGAGCTAGGAACTGAATTTTCGAGATAGAAAATGACAGTGACCCACATTTGCCCACCTTAACCAAAATGAACCCCATTTCACTTTCCTGTTCCACTTCAAGGAAGACAAAATATCACCCCAAGTGCTGGGCAGGGGGGGTGCTAGCACAATCGGCTGCTGAAAACCCAAGTCCCGGACCCTCCTGCCCTCTGCTGGGTGGGGAGCAGCTCTGCCATCCCCTCCCCCATCCCCCCAAACCCCCGCTCCCCAGCCTCGATTTCAAAGTCGAAAAAACTCTAAAAATGAAAGAAAGTTTTTTTCACAACTCCTTTGGTGGTAAAATATGCCATAGACTGACAGAAGCCTCCCACTTAGTACGAATATTCATATGTTTCTCTATAGAAATATTAATGTGTTCCATTACAAGATGCTCCACAGACCCTAACTGGGGTGTTATGTAATATTAGGGGGACTATACATCCTGATTCACCTGGACAGTTCCACTTCAAGCCAGCTGTTCTAAAATAATTATTTTAGCCCTCCCTTTCACTCTCAAAAGCTCTGGTTATATAATAAATTACACGGTCACCCTATATAATATGCATCTCATTACATTTCTAAAATCCACCTCTGCTGTTCCCCAGGCACACACTCCAAAGCCACACACACCTAGCCAGAGTGGTGGGTGGCCCTCTGCTGTCACCCAGGGGAGCCAACCTGGGGGTTGCCATGCTCACCAGGAGCTCCTTGCTCTCCTTCTCTTCAGTGGAACGAAATGCCTCATAGTCTTCCAGATCCTTCTTCAAGACCTTCAGCCTGGACTCCAGGAGCTCCTGCGGAAGAGTGAGAAGGAGGACATTGTGGGGAGAGGATTCTGGCAACTCCCACGTGTGCCTTCCCGAAGCCACCCAGGAGAAAGGGAAGGCCCTGTTCATTGAGGAAGAGGCGGCAGGGTTGAAGCCACCTCTGGACATCGGGATGGCTACAGCCTGCACAGGCTGCACGTAAGGGTACAGGACAGCTGCTGGGTGACTCCAAAGGCCTCAGGGTCTCCCATCCTCAAGACCATCTGTGCACAATCCAGGCTGAAATCAAGCCCCCCCAGCAGCCCAACCTGCCTAGTCCTCTCTTCTGCTCTCCTCACCACCATCAGAAAGCCCTCTGGGTGGGAGAGCTGGAGCAGGGTAAGAGCAAAGAAAGACTGGGGACTGTGCCAGAGGCGTCCGCGCACACCCTAGCAAGTTGGCAGGAATGGGAGGTGCCAGAATCCCAGATGGCTCCTGGCTCTCTACTCAGCCCTGGAGCCACCCACCCCCTTACCCCGACCTCTTGGGAAGGTCGTCCCACTCGGCCACAGAAGGTGAGAACACCGAACAGAGCTGTATGTCCAGGGAAAGGGCTGAGAGTGGGGGTAGCGAATGTGTGGGTGTGACGGAGAAACCGCTCAAAGCCAGGTACCGACAGAAAGAAAATCTCCAAATCTGTGGGGCATCATGCAGGCGGCCCAGTAGGGGCCCAAAGGGAAACGCGAGGGGTTTGGGAAGGTGGTATTGGTGGTGTCGGGGGTGACAGAGGGAGAGCCGCGCTCAGTCCCGAAACCAATGCTGCGCAGCATGGGATAAGGGGAAAGAAGCAGGGGCTCACCTGGGCCTTCCTGCCTGCGCGGGAACGCAGAACGGGGACTGGGGGTCCCGGGGACGCGCAGGGGTGGGGACGGCGCTCACCTTGGCCTCCTGCACCGCCTCGTCCAGGGGTAACACGGCGTGAGCGCGGTGCTCGCGGGCGCGGTCGCACACCACGCAAATGGCACGTCCATCGTCCTGGCAGTACAGCTTGAGCGGTTCGCTGTGCTGCGCGCACCCGGCCGCCCCCGCCTCCGGAGGCCCGCGTTCCCCCTGCGCGCCCGCTGGCAGGCTGAAGCGCCGCAGCAGCGTGGCCACCGCGGCCAACTGCCGGTTGGGCCGCAGCTGGCCCGGGCGCGCGGGCTCGCGACACTGCGGACAGGGCAGCGAGCAGGACAACTTGTGGGACGCGGCGGTGGCCCCGGCGCCCGGACGCTCCCAGCAGCGCGCGATGCAGGCGCGGCAGAAGCTGTGGCCGCACTCGACGGACACCGGCTCCCGGAAGAGCTCCAGGCAGATGGAGCAGGTCGCCTCGCCCTGCAGCTCTACCGCCAGCGCCAGCGCCTCGGCCCCGGCGCCCGGGCCAGTCCGCAGCCCTACCGCCGCCATGCGCACCCTCAGCTCACCCAAGTCGGGCGGCGCGGGAGAGGCTACCCTACCCTACGGTACGCCGCTCGCAGCGCAGCGGCCGGGGCGGGCCTCCGAGCGCCCACGGGAAGAAGAAGGGCGGGGCTGACGCCTGCTGGCAGAGACTTGAGCTGAGGGTGCGCCAGGATGGTAAACGTGAGGGGAGGGTGCGCTTTGATAGCTGACCGGGCAGCACAGGGCGAGGGGATCTCAGTGCAGGCCAGTGCTCTGCGCTCCAGTTCTGGGCCCCTCAATATCCCGCCTTGGCCCGCGGCCTCCTGGGTCCCGTGGCGCCCTCTCTCCGTCTCTCCCTTCTCTCAGCCCTAACGCGAGCCTGTCTAGGCCGCCCCAGCCTGACCCAGTCAGCCTTGGGAACGGGCCGGGACAGGTGGAAGCACACGCCCATCTGGGCGCCCCTCCCAGTTGCCGCCGGAGGCCGGCCCAGCACAGCCCGAGGGCCTGGAGCCGGACCAGTGTCAGGTTCCCGGAGCTCAGGTTTGTCCGGCCCTATGCTGAGCTAAATTTAGAGTCTGGAACCTGACTCTTGCCCCCGACCCCCAAGCGTGGCCTTGTATCCACTTTTGTAGCTACCTCTCCCGCGATTGTGTCCCCCCCGCCTCCCCGTTTATTCTTTATTTTTGTTTTGTTTTTTTAAGCAAGTAATACGCTTACAGTCAATTCCCCCGCTTTATTCCGTGTTATACCCCTCCAAAACCCAATCCTTTGTTTCTCTAGCTCGTTTCTACAGTCCCCCTACCCACCGCCCAGAACTGCCATTGTATTTGCTTACACCCTGTCTCACCTCACTCCCTATGGAGGGCACTTGGGGCAGATTTTCTTCCCCAACCTCCTCAGAAACTGCTCTTGTCAAGGTCACCGGTGACCACAGCGATCCTAACCCAAAGGTGAAAGCAGGCCCCTTCTCAGGCCTTACCTCCCCTCTCCTCTGATGCTTCCCCCTTCCGGACACCCTTTCTCAGCGCCTTCTGGGATGCTGTACTCCCTGACTCTCCTTCCACCCCCATGGCCTCCTACCCACTTCTTGGCCACCGCGGTGGTTTCCTCCTCCTCTCCCTGCCCTTGCTCAACCCTTGGACTTCTGTCTATACTCACTTCCTTGTGATCTCTTCCACCTTCTTGCTTAAAAGACCTTCTCCCCGCTCCACAGTACAAAGTCCCAGCCCAGCTCTTCCTAGGATGCCTGGCTCCCACATCCAACTCACTTGGGCAGCATCTCCACATGCAGCATTCTAAGGGGGAGGCACACACTCACCGTTTCCACAATGCACTCCTGCTCTGTCCGTCCACCTGCTCCGCCCACAGCCTTCCCCACCCCATCCCAGTTAACAACTCCACCCCTCCAGGTGCTCAGGCCCAAAGGGGTGAGTCCTCTGAGGCTCCCCCAGACAGGGGAAATGAGAAGGGCCCACTCACAGTCCTCAGCATCTCCTCACTCTCTCACCCCCTCCACCGCATCATCTCCTATAATTTGATGATCACAACGGTTTACTCCCCTTCTGTCCCACTCCTGCCCTATCTTCTCCATCCAGCTGTTAAATCCTGTTAAATCAGATCGGGGCTCTCCTTTGCTCAAATCCTCCTGTGGCTCCCATCTCTCTCGGAGTAAAAGTCGAAGTCTTCACAATCGTCTAAAGGCCCTACCCATTCTTCCTCTCCATCCCCTGCACACAACCTCTCCACCCTCATCTCCTATCACTCTCCCCTGCCACATGGACCTCCTTACTATTCCTGAAATAACATGTCAGATCCTACCTCAGGGCCTTTAAACTGGCTGTTACCTTTACTTGGACCTCTCTTTCCTCAGATACCTGCATGGCTCAGGTCCCGTCTCCTTCAAGCCTTTTTTTCAAAAGTCACCTTCTCAAAATCACACATAACTACATTCTCTCCCTCAACGCTGGCTCTGTTTTCTCTCTAGCACTCTACCTCCTCTGGAATAGGAGCTGATAGATGTAATGGACTATGTCAGTTTTGTTCACGGTTGAACCTCCAGTTTTCTAGAGCAGTTCTTGGTACACAGTAGAGCTCGGTAAACTTTTCTTGGATTGAATTGATTTAAATGTGGCTCAAAATTCAGATATACAGAGCGGTTAACAGTGAAAAATCTGCCCATCACCTACGTCCCAGTTCCCTTACAATCCCAAGCAATCAACTTTGCAATTCTGAATTACTTTATACAATATTACATATTTTGCTACACTCCCCCCTCTTTTTGCTTAACAAAAGTAACATCCTACACCCGGTCTTAACTTTCCTTTTTTCGGCTCACAGTTCATTTTGGGTATCGTGCCGGATGACTTTCCCTTCTTTTTCCCCGCTGCCTCCAAGGATTTATCCCGGTCCTGTGCTCCCCCCGGGCGACCCTAGGTAGAGGTCCGCTTGCCTAGAATCAGTAGAGGACCCTGGAACAGCTCCCGGCGCTGGCCGCTGATCTTTGCTGCGTTTGGCTTGTCGCGACTGGTGATGCCAATCATTCACCTTTGCCCTTCGCGAATAAAGGACTAAAGGAACATGGAAAATAGGACGCCAGGGGCTGGGGATGTAGCTCAGTGGTAGAGCGCATGCTTTGCATGTATGAGGCCCCGGGTTCGATCCCCGGCATCTCCAGCGCAGGTGTGCGTGACCGTTTTGCTTCCTCTCCTTCCAAGTTTCGAAACGCAGGGTGTTTGCAGTACACTAGGAAAAACCCTAAAGCGTGGAGTTTGCGCAGGTTGGAGGAGACGGCGGCCCTCACCCACTACAAGCCCAAGCCCGCGGCTCTGCCTTTAAACTTCGGACTGAAAAATCACAGAGTGAGCTCGTCTATGGCATAAGCGTGCGCAGTCTTTCCCTGCACTGAGCCGTACGTTTTCCAGGGATGGAGAAGGGCGAGGTCGCTGGCAGAAAAGGGAAAGAAGAAAACGGACGGAAGTGGGAGGGACGGTCAGTCAAGCACGATCGGTAGAGTTTGAGTTTCCTGGGCTGCTAAGAATCTTGTCTTTAGTGGCCAGACCTTGTCCCAACTAACCTCGAACCCGGAGGTAGACACAGCCCGAATCCTACCTTGAAATAAGAATTACTGAAAAGTATGACGCGCGCGCCCGACTAGCTCAGTCGGTAGAGCATGAGACTCTTAATCTCAGGGTCGTGGGTTCGACCCCCACGTTGGGCGTGGTATCCGTTTTGGTCACACGAAGCACTTCCTTGCCTGACCCAATTTCGGAAAAAATAAAGAAATCCTGTACGGGAAATTCCCTGTGTGTGATATTCACTAGGTCGTTTTGTTGTCACTCTCCTGTTCATTGATTAATCTATCCTTTACCTACTAACAAAGTGGGTTTTTTTTAAATTTTGGGGGGTTTTAAAAAATTTTTTAAGACATACATAATAAAATGTACCACTTTCACCATTTAAAAAACTTGAAGTATAGTTGATATACAATGTTGTGTTAGCTTCTGGTGTACAGCAAAGATAATATAGATAGATATAGATATATAGATTGTTTTTCATATTCTTTTCCATTATGGTTTATTACAAGATATTGAATATAGTTCCCTGTGCTATACAGTAGGACCTTGTTGTTCATTTTCACCATTTTAAAGTTCACAGCTCTGTGGCTTTAAACACATTCACATTGTTGGGCAACCATCACCACCATCCATCTCCATAACATTTTCATATTCCCCAGCTGCAACTCTGTACCCAGTGAACATTAACTCCCTAACTATCTTTCTCCCAGCCCCTGGCAACCACCATTCTACTCTCTGTCTCTGTGAATTTGACTACTCTAGGGACCTCATATAAGATGAACCATACAATATTTGTCCTTTTGTGATTGGCTTATTTCACTTAGCATAATGTCTTCAAGGTTCTCCCATGTTGTAGCATGTGTCCAAATTCCTTCCTTTTAAGGCTACATAATATTCGATTGTATGTATATTCCACATTTTGTTTGTCCATTTACCTCTCGATAGACACTTGGGTCCCTTCCATCTTTTGGCGATTGTGGATAATGCTGCTATGAACATGGGTGTACTACTAGTACACATGTTCGAGTTCCTGCTTTCACCTCTTTTGGGTATATATCTAGAAGTGGATTTGCTGATATATGGTATTTCCCTGTTTAATTTTTTGTGGAATTGCCATACCATTTTCCACAGAGGCTGCACCACAAAATGAGTTTTTAAAACATCTTTTGAGTAGGTAATAAACTGTACTGTTCAAAAATTGAACCATCTATAAAAATATTCAGTGAAAAGAATCTAACTTCCATCCTCCCTTCTTAGGTAACAAGTTTTGTATCTATGTACATATTCTTCCAGAGTTTTTTAATGCAAATATATTTTTGTTTTCCCCTATTTTACACAAAAATATAATTACAGCTCTGTTATATTTTGATATTTCCATCTCAAGACAGAAATGTTCCTCAGTCTTTTTTTGCAGCTGCATAATATTCCACTATAGATGAATCCTAGTTTAACAGATCACCTACTGATGGATATTCATAGTTTCCAATCTCTTGCTATTACAATCAATGCTGCAGTTAATAAGCATGTAGTGTTTTCAGTTTGCACTTTTGAACTTATATCTGTAAGGCAAATTCCCAAGAAGTAAGATTCCTGGGTCAAGGTATATATGAAGTTGTAATGTAAAATAGACAAATCACCAGGCTATGGGTCTACAGGGTGATCTTACCTCCCACCAGTCATGAATGAGACTGACTGTTTCTTCACTGCCTTGGTGGTATCGGGATGCTTTAACAACAAACCTAACATGTGACGGTCCCTACCCCCTTAAGATTAACAGGGCCCCTCACTGTCTGTCTTATAGGATAATAACCATTGCAGGGCCAACAGGGAGAGGGACCTTCCTTTTGCCTCTCACAGGCACATACTTGGGCAAAAGATTTTGAAGATCACATTGTCACTCTAATTTATGGTTTCTAATCCAATTCTATAGGACAACGTTATTTTTTTTCTCTTTTCAGTCCTGTTTCTGTGGGAGGCCATCATGTTTTGTTCACTTGCAAAGCCATGACATCATTGGAAAGGCCTGCTCAGTTATTTTTCACTTGGCAAATTTTCTCCTTGGACGAGGAGACTCCAACCAGATATAAGACATTAAATTTGTGTGTGATGTTATACAAGGTCTTGGTGTCATATGGGGGATATATAAATTATTAGATCATGCATGTAGTTTGTGAAGTGGTCTAAAACAATGATTATATATAATTTATATGTAAATTATTAATCAACCATCCACACGAATATTCTTATTTAAAAACCTCATTTTTTAGAAGATTGTTTCCAGGTTTAATATATTCATGGCTATATTCTAACTAGTCTAAAAATACTCCAGTATCATCTTTTTCTTTAACAGCCACTGGTTTCCCTTTACTAAACTTGAGAAAATCATTCTTCTATGGTCTGTGTAGCATCAGGAGAGAGGGTTCAATCATTATCAAATGCTCACCCATTATTTCTTTGCTGTTTATGTCATATCACATTGGTTTAAGGGTGCAAGTCCCCCCAGGAAAAAGGCAGGTCCCAGTCACATGCTGGTGTCATGGGGAATGTGAATTGTGGGTAAGGAGGAAGACAAAATGTCAACCAGAGCAAGCTAATTCTGGAGGACTGCCTGCAAAAGGAAGGGTGGCCAAAAAAGACGACCCAGAATGACCTGCTCCTCTGTTCTGTGTCAGGACCAACTGAACTAAAATCACTGGCTATTTTGGGAAACCGTCTCTGCTATCATTTCAGATGTTTAGTGCCTAAGGGCAAGGGGGAGTCTTTTGAATAGGGAAAAGTATGTATTCTTTTCAATACATACTTCTTTTGTGATTAATATTCAATGTATTACAGTTGCAAATGTTAAAGTCTAGTTTTCCTCAGGTTTTAAATTTAATTTACAAATATTGTTGTTCTTCTTATAAAGTTAGAAATTTTTGAAACAAATGGAACAATCCCTTTCACTGGTTCTTTCATGAATTAAGGTTACCAAAAGGCATCTTCCTGAACATCTAAGCCACTGGTGATATTCTCTTAGACATTTTAAATGACAATTACAGAATTTATCTGAACCTTCAATTCGTGGTGAGGTGAGGGAGGCACTGGGGAGGCAGTGATTAGGTCACAGCTGGAATCTAGAGCTGGTGTTTTTTGTTTATTTGAAATTTTCTGAATGAACCTATGTGTTAATTCATTTGTCCTTAAAAACTCCACATTGTGTTAAAAACTCTACTCTGTTCTTCATTTGCCTGGGAGTCCTCAAAGACATAAGATCCTGTGTCCTCCACTCATTTTTCTATCCACCTGCAAACAAAACCAGCAAACGGTGCGGAGGCAGTCGTCCGAATGCAGAGCCAAGGAGGTATAGGTGTGGCTCCTTAGCCTGCAAGCCCCTGGTCTTCCGTCCTTGAACCCACCAAGTTTACTCCTACTTCAGGGCCTTTGAACTCTCTGCTCCCTCTCCCAAAGGCCTCTTCCCCAAGATATTTGGAAGGCTAGCTCTTTCTTATCTTCCTGACTCAGCTCATTGTCACCTCTTCTGATGCATCTTTTCTGGCCTATCTCTCTAATACTGTGCTCTGCCTGACACTCTATCAGATCACCCTCATTAATTTTCTCACAGTCGTTATCGCTCTCTGAGATTATTTTTCTACCTGTTTATTTGTTTGTTATTTTAATTGCCCATCAGAAGGTAAACACCAGGAGGGCAGGGACCTGGTCTGTCTTTTTCACTGCAATGTAAATGAGTGAGTGAATGAAATTTCCTTTTAATAGTGGCACACCATAGGTTTGTTGCAAGGGTGCAAAGGAGTCAATGATGCCCAGCATCATTGGACTAGAACAGTTTCTAGTCCACGGTAAGGACCTAATTCATGAGATTTGTAGCTATTAATATTATTTCCTAACCTTGAAGTTTTACACATAAAAGAACCAGAGGGAAAGGGAGATGATCAACAGAGTGACTATAGAAGGCTATTCCATGGAATCTATGAGGATTATGAAGAAAAGAGGCAGTGGGATGGGAAGTGGTAGATGTAGAGATAAAACAGAAATGGTGGAAGAGAGAAAAGTGTTGAAGCTGAGTGATGAGTCCTTGGGGTTTCCTAATACCATTCTGTCTACTTTAAATTTTCTAATAAATGTTTCAAAAATGAAAGCAAAAAGGAATACAATTACTTTTGAGTGAGAGATTTAGGTAAATAATTTTGTAGAGTAATGATGTTGAGGTTTATTTGAAAAAAAAAAAAGTCAAGATCTAGCAAAGCTACAGTTAAATAGAGCTCTCAGTGTAAGCTTACATCCTTTAAAGGATTTCCCTAGGGTACGTCAGAAGTCGGGGAGCCAGGGACTTTTGGCCCCATGCACTGTCCTGACACCCAGATTTGGTTCTTTCCTTTTACTCTTCACTAAAAACCAATCAATCAATCAAGGTCCCTGAACATTCTCCTGCATCCAGGAAAAATTATAGATAGGCCCGAAGTGTGAACTTCTACCAGGAAACAAGGATGCTCTCAAATTGCCAGGGCAACGCTGAAAGGACCAAGGGGCCAATTTAAAGGGGCTTCCACTGACAAGCAGCTACAATTTAAACATCAAAAAGAGAATAACTTTAGCATTAATTGAAACAAGATGAATCTAGGAAAGCTGTCGAGTCTTATTGACAATTTAGCATTAAATGTAACCCAAAAGAAATATGACTCACGTGAGACAACTTTCTGTGGAGCTTATTGCCCAGTCCAGCTGGTTCTTTGGTGTTAATTGTGTTGCATTGAATTTGTTTACTGTCTCCCCAAGGAAGTCAGATGACAACTCTTACGTTAGCTGAGGCACAGACCAAAATCCACCTAGAGAAGAGTGACAGGACTGAGTGATGGTCCTGGCCTCCCAGAGTCCTGGGTCGGCTTGGAGGGGTTGCAAGAGAACCTCTGGCAGTCCGGAGCCTCGGATGCAGGGACCGTACTGACTCATCTCAAATTACTATGAAAAACACGAGGAAAAAAAAAGAAATTGGGTCAGCAGGGGAAAGCCTGGGAGAATTCTTCCAAGTGGGGTCCAAAATTCTTCACTCTTCTAGAGCTCTAAGTTGCATGACAGGGCCCTGTCATTCTTGGTTGGGTTTACATCTGTAAACCCAGGTAAGGCATACAAATAAGTATAAAAGAGCAATGATAAAGAAATGGGCCCGATATTGATTCTGTGTGTGTGTAAGTTATGTGAAAGCAGGTGGCCTAACAAGTTTTGCCATCACTGGGCTATTTTTGGTTATGTTTTGTCTGCATTTAAGATGTGTGAAATTTTAGGGAATTCCCTGGAGGTCCAACGGTTAGGACTCGGCGCTTTCACTGCCAGGGCCAGGATTTGATCCCTAGTCTGGGAAATGAGATCCCGCAAGCTGCAAAGCGAAGCCAAAAAAGAAAAGAAAAAAAAAAATGCGTGAAACTTGAAAGAGAATTTGATTTACCACTTTGATGTTTTCTCCACTCGACTTTCAAGTTTCACAGAAGTCCTGGGAAAGAAGTTGCTTCTCTCACGTGTAAGTTGGTGTACCGTTAGGTGTATGAAAGTGTGAACCCCATTTTCCAGGCTGCACTGCAAAAGTCCACATCGTGTGTTTCTCTACTGACATCTCTCCGGCCGGGAACTCTGTTTCGGGGACTCCAAGCACCGCTGGTCTGCTTCTGTGAAGCCTTCGCTGCCTTTTCCCCTTGATCTCTGGAGCCCGTTTCTCAGCGCACCTGTCACTTCGCACAGGCCCGAAACAGATGCGCAGCAAGTGAGGATCGGTAAAGAAGGCGGCTGACCGAGACACCTCTGGAGAGACTGATGGTTCTTTTTACTGTTCTGCACTGCCGCCCTGGACAGGTTGATGAGGAGGCTCAGGATGGGAGTGAAACCAGTCAGGGTAGAAAAACTCAGACTCGCTCACGGTGTTGTCTGTAAGGTAGAGGTTGTTGCGATAGCCAGGAGCGCCGAGCGGGAGCCAGTCACCAGCAGATCACTGGCAGAACCAGGTGCTTTTCCGGCTGTGCTAACTTGAATTTCTCTCGGTGCCCTCTTTCTTCCCCCATTCTCCGTCCTTTAGCACCGTCTACTATTTCCTCTACCCCACATTTGCTCACCTTATGTGATGTGTCTGTGCCTCAGTGGCCTCACCTACAGTAGAGGGAGACACCTACAACAGGACCAGACACAGTCAACATGATGTGAAAGACGGTGTGGTTATTACTGCTGTCTTTCCTGTGAACAATTCCCCGGCCTGACTTCCACTATACGTTTCCAACGCACTCCTTGTACTTTTAAAAAACATCTCATTTGTCGTTGAGTAGCATTCCCACCTTTTGCTGCCTCCAAATCTTCTAGGATTTTAAGTTCTGTGAAGTCTGGCTCTAATGACATAGACCACCTGCTTTTGCACTACAGACCTAGAGATGTGGAACATATTAGCTTGAAGGGAACTGGTAATAGATTGGAAAAGACAGGAGTATGGATAAAACTGTAAAAGTGATGTGTACTTTTATGCACATACATTCCGGCAACAAATGACAGAAGTAGGCAAGTTAACTGGAAGAAACTGTTTTGGCAGGGGAAAAAAGGAGAAAGAGAACGTCCTTGTTTCCGCCCGGTTTCGAACCGGGGACCTTTCGCGTGTTAGGCGAACGTGATAACCACTACACTACGGAAACACATGGCTCCTCAGTTTCCCATAGCTTTTATAGGACTTATGATCATGGTCACTGTCCAGAACCCCATACTCATCCGCTGGCTCAGAGCCCCCGGAACCATTCTGCCCTGAAATACCGGTCCCTTGGTGGCCTTGGGTAACAGTGTTTGTCAAACTGTGGAGCGCGATCCGTTAGTGGGTAGTGAAATCAATCAAGTGTAGCAATTAAAAAAAAAAAAGTGTGAATGAAAGCAGCGGGCCTCGTGGGAGGGAAGGTAAAATGTGGCTTGAGGCTGGATAACCCTCTCCATTATCTCTGTCTTCTAGGGAGATGGCTGCCAGGTTTAAATTTTCAGATAATTTGTGCTCTATTGACAGTTAGATCTAAAGGGTTCAAATACATTCAAAGTATATGAGATTTGAATATATTTTCGTCAAAGTGTAAATTAGATATGAACAAGCAACAATGAAATTAATTTTACATATGCTTTCAATATAATTATATATTTCTAAGAAATTATACAAAAATATTAAGAATAAAGGGGGGATTGAAATTAGTGAATATCAAATTTTAAGTCGATGTTATTTAAATAAAGCTGAAAAAAATTTATTAAATTTTGAAACCGTAGTGAAATCTTTTAAGTATTTTATAAAAATAAAACTCAATTTCCAGAATTGGGATGAGGTTTAACATATGCTATATGTAGATCTACATGTATGCAAATTTAAGAGTAGTATCGACGGTATAATATTGCAAAATGTTTTTCTGTTGCCGATGCTTGTCCCAAAGACCTAGGTAACCAGGAATTGGAACAGAGGCTGAGTCCTACTGAGTAGGGATCCTTAAAGTGTCTGTGACACGGAAGGCCCTCTCCCCCAGAGCACAGGGCAGGAGGCCCTCTTATCCAAGTCTAGTTCAAGGTTACCAAGGGGCCTGCAAGTAGCCCAATCCATGGACGCTTTACCACTTTCCCTTCCTAGACTATAATTTGACTCTACCCACTTGTCGTCCCTTTTTGCATATCTCGACTCCCTTGGCTTCAATGGAAGCTTTGCTGCTGGCTTTCCTCCTGTTCCAACTCCTCCTTCTTGTACCTGAGGCCATCTCCCTGAGGGTCAGATCCCAGCTCACAGCTTGACCCACACTCTATCTATCCCTGCAACTGAGACTCCAGCTAAGACTGCTCTCCCCTGTTTTGCACATGTCCCTTTAGACGTCTCCCAACTTGTTCAAGACTGAACTCATTACTCCTCTCTCCTCTCTCCCCCACCACTTCCAATCTTCAGTATCCGATCTCGGTTGTTAAACCATCGAAAGCAGAAATCCAGGAGACCCCTCTCCTGCCCTGAGTTCAAACCATACATCCAGCTCCTTCACCACTTCTCCGGTCGGCTGCTGCCTTGCCCCTGGCGCCAGCCGCCTCCTGTCTGGACCGTGACTGTTTCCTTCCGGCCCCTCTCCCTGACGCGGTCTCAGTGCCCTCACACCTCCTGCTCATCATTCCTGAAAGAATCCAAGACGTAAATCAGTGCGAGTCCTTCTGCCTCTGCAGCTTTTACTACCGTTCGAGGAAAAGACCAAAGATCCTACCATGCGTTTGCCTAGCGTCTGAACCTATGAACGCCAAGAGCAACGTGGGTCACTTACTAGCCCAGGGATTCTAAACCAGACCCGGCCCGAGGGGCGGCGGTGGGAAGAAAAGCAGGAACTGTAGCAAAAAGCTCGGGCGGGCGGGCCCTGGTCTTGTTGGGAGACAGGGAAGAGAAGCTTGTCCACTTAGGATTCTCTCTCTCTCTCTTTTTTTTTAACACCTTTATGGGAGTATAATTGCTTTACGGTGGTGTGTTAGTTTCTGCTTTATAACAAAGTGAATCAGTTATACATATACATATATCCCCATATCTCCTTCCTCTTGCCTCTCCCTCCCACCCTCCCTAACCCACCCCTCTAGGTGGTCACAAAGCCCCGAGCTGATCTCCCTGTGCTATGCAGCTGCTTCCCACTAGCTATCTATTTTACATTTGGTATACCGTGTATATATGTCCATGCCACTCTCTCACTTTGTTCCAGCTTACCCTTCCCTCTCCCCGTGTCCTCATGTCCATTCTCTACATCTGCATCTTTATTCCTGTCGTGCACTTCGGCTTTCTCTTAATGAAAAAGCCAGAATCTTTTAGGAATGTTTTGCAGTCCCACTAAAGGTGGTAAGAAATAACCCTGAAACCACTTTGCAAACGAATCCACAAGCATTTGTACAAGACAAAATGCCAAAGTTCAAACTCTTCTAACACCGTCTTGTTTAGACCCAAACGTTCCAAGAAAAGACCATAATAATACTAACTCCCCAGGGACGCGTGAGGTAGGCCTGTACTAGCAACTCTGCCTATTTTACCAACTCTGCCCATTTCCTGTCCACACTGCTCTCAGACGGTGTCATGCTAAATCCTCCCTAACGCTCCCTTTTGATACACTTCTGAGACCGAAGGTGGTACTATCCTTCACTTAGCAAGTTTAATAAACCAGCTTTATATAATCAACAGACTCCTCTCGTGGTCTGGTATGTATGTGGGGAGACTTCTACAGACGGAAAATAGAAAATGGGCTGAATTTACAGGACTAAGGAACAATAAATGGAAAAGAATGACTTCAAGTGAAGTTAAGGAAGAATTTCGTGACAAGACCGGTAAACTGAAGGTATTCATGTTAGGGTGTTCCAAGAAAGGACATTTTAACGTTCCTTTATGTGTAGGGGGAATGTGGAGGCTGGGATGTGTGGGGCAACATTTCACAAAAGATCGACTCAATACCGAGCAAAACGAGAGTATACTGGACATGAGGGTCTCGGACATCGAAACAGGACGGCGGCGGTGAGAGCGCGGAATACTAACCTCTAAATCACCTGGTAAGGTGGTCGCTAATCAGGGGGCCCTGGGGTCCTACCGCAGCTTCCGGGGGTCACTCAGTGCCCTCCCTCCCAGGGCAGCTTGCCCGGGACACGCGGGCAGGTCGTCTCTTAAATAGAGGGCGCCTAATACATGTTGAGCGCTGATAGGCGGATTTCAGTAAGCGGAATGTGGTCTAAGGAATAGGCCCCTAGGCATTTGCTCGCCGGCAGTCACCCTTCACTCTCCCTTTCGGGAAGCGATAGGCCTTAGAGCTGGGGGCACTCCATCTAGAGGGCGGGTCTTGGTCTGGAGAACACCTTGCTGCCCTTGCATCAAAAGCTCTTTTTTTATCCTCATTTCCAAAACTAACTAACGCCCAACGTGGGGCTCGAACCCACGACCCTGAGATTAAGAGTCTCATGCTCTACCGACTGAGCTAGCCGGGCGACTACTGAGGGAGCTTTTTCCGTCACAAGGGACCAAGATTCACAAGCAAGGATGCAGGCACACTGCTAAACAACCGCAGAAGTATTATGGAGCGCCAACTGTGCGCCTGGCTCTGCCCTAATGACTAGGGCCGAGGGGTCCGAAGTCTACGCCCCCTCGACACGGAAGAGGTGGCCGTGCAGGCGTCCGGGGGGAAGAGCAAAGAGATTAGCTGAGGTAACGAGACCTGAATTTACGTTGGAGCACTTATTCAGAATATAGACTGCTACGGTACCGCCTCACGGCCAGTCTCCGAGAAACAGAAATAGAGATAAACACACACTTGTCCTTCATGTGACAGCCTTCACTCTCCGGGATGCCGGAGAGACGGTGACTAGGACCAAAAGTTGTTTCCGCCCGGTTTCGAACCGGGGACCTTTCGCGTGTGAGGCGAACGTGATAACCACTACACTACGGAAACACCCACAGCTACAGCACTTCTGATAATACCCTGAAATCTACACGTAGCCGGAAATGGCAGGGTTGAGAAACACCACAAATCCAGAGGAACAAGGGGCTCCCATCAGGGGCCGGCTGAACCGTATTCAGGTCTTGTGGCCCCATTTTTCTGTCACAGTAGCGCTCGCAGCTCCCGGCACGGCCTAGTACAGTTCACGCACGAGGATTCGTGGTTTTGGCGCGTTCGGACCACCACTTTAGAAAGCACGTCCATTTGGAGCTTCCCCAAGAGGCGGGAAGGGCCTCGAGATCAGGGTCAATTCTGCGTGCCCAGCCCTGGCATCGTGCAGCGTCCGACACTCGCTGGGGATTCTGTACATGGACACAGGTCCTGTAACTTTCCCCGCAGTTTTTGTTTTTTAATTTTTAATTGAGAGATATATATATATTTAAAGCATCAAATATTATTTCTATTGCACAAATAATCTATTTGGCAGAGTTGCTCTGAGTACCACAGCAGTATCTTTACTGATGCCGTTCTACATGCCCCCTAGGATTCTCTCAAGTAAAATCAATTCCGCAAACCCATTCTGAGTCCCTGCTCTTAGACTGCGACTCCACGAAGACAGACCTCGAGGTTTTCTGGGCGTGGAGCACGCGTGGTGCACAGCTCAGAAAGTGTTAAATGAATCGACAGCACTTGGGGAAATAAACTTTTTTTTTTTTCTTTAAGGCAATACATTGACATGGTTCAAAATTCAAAACACACATAAAGACATTTACGGAAAAGTGTCCTTCCTATCCTGGATCCTCAGACTTCCCAGAGAAACTAGTATTCTTCCAGAGATAGACGACGACGATGATAATAATGGGTAGCTAAAACTTGTATCTCACTTACCATGTGCTAAGCAACATTCTAATAGCTTTGCATTACATTAATTTCACTAAGCCCTCTGAGATAGGAACAACTGCCCTTACTTTATGAGTAAACACAAGACTATAAAGCTATTACATACATTTAACATCCTATTCCCCCCCCCACTTTTTACAGATATACTCTACACACTATTCAGCACCTTGCTTTTTTCACTTCAGAATACTGTACATTTTGAAGAGGATTCCCTTCTTATATCTAAAGTGTTCCAATGTGTGAATGTGCATGTCATGATTTGCAACCGTTCCTTTACTGATGGCAATTAGGAAAGTTCATCTAAACGATGCGATAGTGACCGACCGCAGTTTCTAAAATGGGTGTGGAAATGCCAACTACAGAGGGGAGGAGGAGGGGGAGGGTCTCCGGTCCCACCTCCACCGCACTTCTACAGGCCCCGCCCCCTAGTCTCGGAGGGACGCTCAGAGCCCTCAAACAACAAAGTCCTTCGCCTAGAAGGGCCGGAAGTACTTCAGGGCGCTCACCGACCGCCGCCCCTCCGCTTCCGGCATCGGCGGTGCGGAGTCCCTGCTGCAGTTCTCTGTGTCCGGTCGGTAGGATGGCGCCGGGCCGATGCGGTCATAGCACTGAGAGCAGACGGGCGCCAAGCCGTTCCACCGTCCCCCGAAGTTTATCCCCAGTGGCGGGCGATGGGGGAGGCCGAGCTTTCTGTTTCGTCTGCGTTCCCTGCTCCCTCGCATCACAGAGGCGTGCGCCTCTGTCTTTCTAGGTCTCCCGCCCTGTTCCCGAGTGCCTGCTAGAGCGTCTTCTCACCGTTTTCTGTCACCCAGGGGCCCGGGGCGGGTAAGGGTGGGGAGAGAGGTAGAAAGGGATGTAGCGTGACCGCGGATGGAACTCGCGAGCTTGGGTGGCTCGCAGCACCGGAAGTGTTGGGGGGACGGAAATGAGGGGGCGGAGCCAGGAAGTGAGGAGGGGCGGGGGTTTATGAGGAGGCCAAGGGAGCTTTGGGGTAGATTTGCACTCAGGGCCACCTGAGGGACTTGGGGGTAGCGCTCAGCTGTGTCCCCTCCCCTCTCAGGGACACGGTTGTTGTCTGGGAGTAGGGAACTCTGCGGAGGGGTGGGTTGTCGGGAGGACATTTCTCTGGCTGCGCTTGAGGCAAGGTGTGTAGAGGCAGGGCTGGGGGTGGGGCTGGGTCGTCAGGGCGTCTGAGAGGGAAGACCTCCCCCGCCCCCCACCCCCCACCCCCCCACCGCCCGTCTACACTGGCTGACTCTGGACACTAAGATGGCTGCCGTTGCCATGGCACCCAACCCTGTGCAGACCCTTCAGGAGGAGGCGGTGTGCGCCATCTGCCTCGATTACTTCACGGACCCTGTGTCCATCGGCTGCGGGCACAACTTCTGCCGAGTGTGTGTAACCCAGCTGTGGGGAGGGGAGGATGAAGAGGACAGGGACGAGTTAGACCGGGAGGAGGAGGAGGAGGACGGAGAGGAGGAGGAAGTGGAGGCTGTGGGGGCCGGTGGGGGGTGGGACACCCCCATGCGGGATGAAGACTATGAGGGTGACATGGAGGAGGAAGTCGAGGAGGAAGAGGAGGGTGTGTTCTGGACCAGTGGCATGGGCGGGTCCAACTGGGAAAACATGGACTATGTGTGGGAGGAGGAGGACGAGGAGGAAGACCTGGACTACTACTTGGGGAACGTGGAGGGGGACCTGAGGGGGGAGGATGAGGAGGATGAGGAGGAAGTGCTGGAGGAGGACGAGGAAGAGGAGCTAGATCCCGTCACCCCACTGCCCCCGCCTCCAGCACCTCGGAGGTGCTTCACCTGCCCCCAGTGCCGCAAGAGCTTTCCCAGGCGGAGCTTCCGCCCCAACCTGCAGCTGGCTAACATGGTCCAGGTGATTCGGCAGATGCACCCAGCCCCTGGTCGAGGGAGCCGTGGGAACGAGCAGGGCATTTGTCCCAAACACCAAGAAGCCCTGAAGCTCTTTTGCGAGGTGGATGAAGAAGCCATCTGTGTGGTGTGCCGAGAATCCAGGAGCCACAAACAGCACAGCGTGGTGCCATTGGAGGAGGTGGTGCAGGAGTACAAGGTGAGAGAAGTAGAAGATGGGAGTTTACTGGGGGTGGAGAGAAAGTAAGAGGAGCTGGGAAAAGGAAACATGTCTTCCCCCCCGCCCCCCCTCGAAGAACCTCATGTACTGTTGAGCTGATTCTCCTTACTTAAGCACTTACTGGCACCAGGATGGGTTAGAGTGAGAAGGATCCTGGACACAGACAAAGTAGACACAGTGAAGAAGACCAGGGAAGACTGGCTTCCTCAAAGGAGATCTGGCAAAATTGGTGATGCCATATCTCTGGGCTTTGTCACTGCTCTTTTACACTTCCACTGTCCCTAAGTAATAGGAATGCAAGTGACAAGCCCCTAGGGCTTTACTACCAGTCTCATTTAACTCTGGGTGACAATTGTATCCTTGACTAAAACCCCTAGCAATGGAAAGAACTTGGGGCTCAAATAAGAAGGGGCTCTGAGGGGCAGGAATGTAGTATTGACTACTCGTATCAGACCCATACGCTCCTCACTTGCTTTCTAAGACGTTCCCCACCCACTCCAAGGTACAGCTTGGTTCTCTCCGTGGATCTGCATCATTCTGGTGTCGTGGCCAGGGCTTCTTACCTTTCCTGGGAATTCAGAAAAAAAGGGAGAGGTTTTTAAGTCAGAAGACCTGGCTTTTAGTCTCTGAATGTCTTTGAACTTTAATTTCTTAGTATGTACCCCAGCACTGTACTAAGCACTTTTCATGGACTGTCTCATTTAAAACTGAGAACAATCCTGTGAGTTTGATATTTGTAGGGAGGTTTGTATTCCTCCCTTACAGATTGGGAAACAGAGATTTAAGTAATATACACAGGGCCACACAGCTACTAGTAACTGATGGACTTGGTTATGACCACCCCCCGCCCTGGCCTATACTGTTAACAGCGTCACCGCCGTTTGGATGTCTGTTGTTTGTTTGACTTTTCTGACATGTGACTTTTCTTGGAGTCTGATTCTAGTTTAGTTAATATCTTGCCTCCTACTTCTCATCCTGATTCTTTGGACACAGATAAAGGAGATTTGTGTGTGAGACAGCCAGTAGAAATAACATTATTTAGCAAAGGCCCAGATGGGTTTGTAGCAGTGGAACCGGGAGGAGAGGGTAGCTTCTTCTATGTAGTCTGCACAAAGCTTTTTTGTTTTATGACTTGCGTTTTCACACCTTCCCCTGATTCCTACAGTAACGTTATTTAGGTATTATTATCATTACCCCAGTTTTAGAGTGAGATGTCTAGAGCTTCTCAGCTGTGAGTGATACATACAGCTAATACAAACCTATACCCCTCATGACAAGTAACTATTCCTTGCACACAGTGATTGTCAAACGTGGCTGACTGTCCCAGTTATTAGTGGAGGTTTTCAGAAGTATAGTGCGCCCTACTGTTAGAGATTCTGAATCAGTGACAGGGAGAATATCTTTAGAAAGCCCAAGCTAGTATGGGAATCACTGAACTGGTAATACCGCCTGCCTTTTAGGCCCTACATTATTAGGGGAGACTGTGAGCTCCTTTTGTCCTTCCATTTTGTATCCCCTCAGTTTCTAGTTAATTGTACTCATCACACAATGTGCAGTCACTTTGTTAACTGGATCCCAGGGCAGAATATTCATGGGCATTCCACCCCTTCTCCACCCTTCCCTTGCAGAACTCTTCTGAAGAGCTTCTGAAACTGGATTTTAATTTATGTTAGCCATAGCTGTTGAATGCCAGGCCAGTAGAGCTGTGCAATTTGGAGAGGCCACATAGACACAAATAATCTGATCAGCAAATGCAAATACATAAGTTTCATTATGTCAAACTAATTTGAGTGACTCCCTTTCTAACGTACAGGGTATTTTACAGGCAGGGAGTTTCTTTTCAGGTATGTACACTAACTAGCATTAGCTTGGCACACTGTTGTTTTGTAGAGATATTTCCTTATTGAATAGGTAATAATGCATAAATGATGTATAAATAAAGCTTCAAAAAAGTTAAACGTTCTTGAAACTTTCTCTTAAATGGTACTCTATTTGGATTTGTGTGTATGAATTTTTTGTCAACAATTTAGGAAAGATTAAATGAGAACTTTATGCATCATGAATTCTGACTTAATAGAGTTGAAATTATTGTGGAGAAAAGTAGATAGTAATAGCAAAAGGCAAAATTTTGTGTATTTTATGTTATGGATTGATTGTAATTTTATTATGATTTTTTTCTTCGACCAGTTAACCTGTGCAACAACTACCTTTTGTGCTCTGGGACACTCACCTCTTTGGATCAAGGGTCATTATCAGGCTGTCATTGGCAGCTGAGGCTTGGGTAGGGAATTTTAGATAACATTTAGTACTGATCTTTTGCTCCATGCCAGACACTGTGCTAAGCATAGCACAGTTCCCTTTTTGAGATGAGGAAACTGGAAGCACGGCTTGCCTCGGGCTGCATTCAGGTTCAGATCAGAGTCTAGGCTTGAGCTCTTCTATGCTGTATTACCCCTCAAGGAAAAGGAGAAGGCATAGAAGGCAGAAGGAGGCATAAAAAAGGAAAGAGCACAAAAGTCGGGCTTATCTCATCCATTCTAGTCTAACAGCCCTTTTAAAGCAAAAGATTCTGCTACAGATGATTAGAACACAGGGCTCAAGAGCGTATTTGCTGAGAGAGTTAAAACTTTAGGAGGAGAGGGTATTTGTTTTCCATTTAGCAAGTAACTGAGTAGGAGAGAAAGCCAGTGGACAGAGAGAAGCATAGAAATTACAATAAGTAAAGCAGGGTTCCTGCTGCCATGAGTCTGTGTGTCCTGGGGGCAGCACACTTGTAAATGATTGCAGTGCAGGGGAGTATTGTAAAGGCGTATTCATGTTCCTTGGGATCACAGAGGAAGTTGGGGACCATCAGGGACATGGTCAGGTAGCTGGGTTTTAAAGGAAGAATGCCTTGGGCTAAGTGTAGAAGGGCAGCCCCAGGCAGAGGGAACAGCATGGATAAAGGTATGGAATTATGCTCAGGAAAAGACAAGTTTTATGTGACTAAAACTAAGAGTCTATGTTGAGGGGGTGTAGGAGGGGAGGTGTAGGAGGGGAGGCTAGAAATGAAGGAGCAATGAGAGCCTCATATTTTGCAAGTCATGGAGAACTGTTGAAAGATTTTTAGCACAGGTGTAAAATCATCAGAAGAGTATTTAGAGATGAAAATTATGAGGAAGATTGCTTATGAGGGGGAAGGGACTATAGGTAGGAACATTCACATGGAAGGACTTTGTGTGGTGAGGGGCTCAAGCCAGGTTTACTCCAATTCTGAGTGTGGGGCTATGTAGTCATCAGGATCCTACCTTTATTTTTAATTTTAATTTTATTTTTTTTACTTTTTGGCTGTGCTGCATGGTATGCGGGATCTTAGTTCCCTGACCAGGGATCGAACCCTCGCTCCCTGCAGTGGAAGCGTGGAATCTTAACTGCTGGACTGCCTGGGAAGTCCCAGGATCCTGCCTTCAGAGCACACCCAGGGCTTTGTACATGAGAGCAGGTAGAGGGTTGGAGGCATTTGTCATCAACTGAAGAGAAGAAAGGGGAGGAAGGGAGTGTGATGCTCCTTTGATACCTGTGATGGTGATCAGGCTTTGACCCCAACCCAAAATGGAAGAATGGGGTATGTGGGCTCTGAGAACAGGTGCCTCTCGCATCCCAGGCCTCTAATCTTCCTTTCCCCGTTTCCTTAGGCCAAACTGCAGGGGCATGTGGAACCACTGAGGAAGCACTTAGAGGCTGTGCAGAAGATGAAGGCCAAGGAGGAGAGGCGGGTGACAGAGTTGAAGGTGAGTGAATGTCCTTGACAGGGCTCCGTGGTCAGAGCAGGGAAGATGGGCTCTCACAAGGGGTGACTAGATCCGCTGAAGAGGGGCAGCCAAGGCGTGGGAGAGAGGTAGACACCTTCCCAGGGTTGTGAGGAGAGAGGAACCTTAGTGGATCAAGAGGCATGTTTGTTCCTAGGTTCCAAAATGGAGTGAAAAGGGTTTAGCTTGGAGAGGGTTGGTGCCTGGCCCAAGGCTACAGAACAGGTTTACCATCCCAGACACCTAACCCAAGAGCTGCTGCCCCATACTGCTGTGCCCACCACACCAGATAACACAGAGGGCAGAAGAGGGCAAGGCAAAATTCAGATACCAGCTATCAGAGAAGCTCCAGGTTCCAGGATAGATGGCAAATGGTGGGCAAAGCAGCCCTGAGCATGAGGGGAGGAATGTTAGCACTGCAGAGACCTAATATCTTCTAGTCCGGTGTTTCTCAGCCTCTTTTTTTATTATTGCTCACCCCTCCCCAAGGAGTATTTTTAGATATTTTCCCCCTAATTCCCACCCCTTACCTCTGCCTCTTTTTATAAGGCCGGGAGGCACTGGAATAGCCTGGCACTGAGCTTTGGAGACCAAGCCAGGGCATCCTTCCTGTCTGTCCTCTTCCCCCATCCCTCCAATGCCTGCCACCCTGAGAGGGTGGCTGAGCCTTGCCACTTCCCAGGGCCCGTGCTCATTCATTGCCACCTACACATTAGGGACTCTGTTGCTGGCAGTTGCTAGGCACTGAGTGGTGAAATCTGAGTCTGGGAGTTGGGGAGTTATCTTGCTTCTAGCCAGTTGCCCAAGTTGAGACTTTTGGGCTCCTGGAGTGCAAAGGTGTCAGGATCTGAGTTTCACGGGGACAGAGAGTGAAACTATTTCCTTCACCCACTTGGCCAGCCAGGACTTTCCTCCCCACTCTGGCCTGTTACTTTTTTTCCTAAGAATGTCTCCAGCTTATATCTGGGCGAAAAGTGTGCCCATCATCTGGGATTGTCCAGCCCAGGCAGATAGGGTGGGAATGGGCAGAGGTTTTCTCTCATTATATATAGAATTTACCTACATAATAATATCCTTGATTTTGCCTCTTGGCCCATAAAGTGTAAAATATTATCTGACCCTTTACAGAAGAAGTTTGCTGACTCCTGATCTAGAAGGATGGGGTGACTTTCCCAAGGTCATTAGTGGTATATCCAGGACCCTAATTTCATATCTTGATTCCTGAATTTTTTATTCATTTCAAAAACTTCTTACCAGCACCTACTCTGTGGTCGGCACTGTGCCAGGGTCCGAGGACCCTGTGGCAACAGCGCTTACAGAGAAGTGGGTGAAGACAATGTTAAAAGATACTCCACTGTAAATACAACATTTCAAATTGAGATATATGCCATGAGGAGATACAAGGATATTTATGAGGGTGGTCCTGATTTAGATCTGGAAGAGAGATACTTCTCTTAGGAACGTTTAAGCTTAGACCTGAAGAACGAGTCAAGTTAGGTAGCCAGGGTGGAGTTAAGTGTTGCAGGCATTGGTTGGTGAGTTTGGGACCTGTGCCAGGAGCATGGAAGTGGCGCCTGCTAAAGCCAGGAGATGGGGAAGGGGACAGGGCCCTTTTTCCATTCAGAATGTAGGGCTCCTTTGCCTTGGATTGAGGGGCAGCAGTTGCAGAATTGGAGGTTTATGTTTCTGTGTGTTGAGGTGGTATCCACCATCCCCTTTGCATCATCCCAGAGCCAGATGAAGTCAGAGCTGGCAGCTGTGGCCTCAGAATTTGGGCGGCTGACACGGTTTCTGGCCGAAGAGCAGGCAGGGCTAGAGCGGCGCCTCCGAGAGATGCACGAAGCTCAGCTGGGGCGCGCGGGAGCAGCGGCCAGCCGCCTCTCGGAGCAGGCTGCCCAGCTGAGCCGCCTGCTGGCTGAGGCCCAGGAGCGGAGCCAGCAGGGGGGCCTGCGGCTGCTCCAGGTGAGCAATGGCCCCTTCCCTATCCACCCTCCAGAACCCTGTGTCTGCTCTGTCAGGCGGTGCTTACCAAACACCTGTCCAGAGCTGCCTCTCTTCTCACTGGGAGGAACCCACAATGATTTAACCTGAAGACCAAAAGGTTTTTGAGGCTGCAGAGTAGTTGATGCCAAATGTGGTGCGTGTGTTGATTATACGCAATGAAAAGAACGAAGATTCTGTTCGTAGAAGGAGGGTTTTAAGAGTTGAGGAAAGAATTCTTGAGTGACATCCTGAAAAATATAACCAAGTCGTATTGTGAAAATCCTTTTACTGGGGTTGAAAATTCTATTGGGCCCACAGCAGGATGAGTTAAATTAGGCATACTGAGGCATAGGGGTGGTCGAGATGGATGCATGTTTACTGAGGGCCTTGTGTCCTTTTTCTCACTCCCTTGTTCAAGTTCAGTTCTTTCTCTGGCTGGAATCAGATGGGGAGAAGGGAGCCATCCCTGTGCAGCTGACTCTCTCTTTGTCTCTTTCTCCCTCTCCCTCTTTTTGTTTCTGTTATTCTCAGGACATCAAGGAGACTTTCAATAGGTGTGTTCCCACCCTTTATCCTTTGTGACCCAGTGGCATCTGGTTCCCCATCCCTGCCTCTCTTGGATATCCTGCTCCTCTCCTTCCTTCCCCAGGACCCGAGTTTCTGCCTCCTGGACCCTCTCCTTCCCCTCAGCTTCTGCTCTTCCCTCTGGGAATATCATGGTCCCACCCCCTGCCCGGTCCCCTTCCTCCAGGTGTGAAGAGGTACAGCTGCAGCCCCCAGAGGTCTGGTCCCCTGACCCGTGTCAACCCCATAGCCATGACTTCCTGACAGACGCCATCGTGAGGAAAATGAGCCGGATGTTCTGTCAGGCTGCCCGAGGTAGGGAGGTCATCTGTTTGACCTTCCTTTGCCTTTTTCTTCACATACCTGAGATTGGGTTCTGAGGGAAGTTGGGCCCTGGGGGGAATAGTGGGTGCTGAGATGGAGCAGGATACAGGGAGGCCAACTGGGGGGAGCTTCAAGCCAAGAGTAGCTTTTGTCCTAGTCCAGGTAGGTGTTGGGGAATAACAGCTGGGGCCAGAGGGAAACAGATGGTGTTTTGGTGTCCTGGAAACAGAGTGGGGAAAGAGAGAGAGCCCCTAGGAACTTGAGCCTGGACTCTAGGTTGGGGTGGGGAGCTGAGGACAGCTGGATGGTGGGGAGGGAGAGAGGTGAAGGGCAGGGCAGCAGGAAAGGCCAAACCTTGGAGGTAGCTGCTAACGGGGAACAGTCGTTCCAGCCTTGGCGTATTTGTTCTCCCTCCTCCCAAGTGGACCTGACGCTGGACCCTGACACGGCTCACCCGGCCCTGATGCTGTCCCCTGACCGCCGGGGGGTCCGCCTGGCAGAGCGGCGGCAGGAGGTTGCTGACCATTCCAAGCGCTTCTCGGCAGACTGCTGTGTGCTGGGGGCCCAGGGCTTCCGCTCTGGCCGGCACTACTGGGAGGTAGAGGTGGGCGGGCGGCGGGGCTGGGCAGTGGGTGCTGCCCGTGAATCAACCCATCATAAGGAGAAGGTGGGCTCTGGGGGGTCCTCTGTGGGCAGCGGTGATGCCAGCTCCTCCTCTCGCCATCACCACCGCCGCCGCCGTCTCCACCTGCCCCAGCAGCCCCTGCTCCAGCGGGAAGTGTGGTGTGTGGGCACCAATGGCAAACGCTACCAGGCACAGAGCTCAACGGAGCAGACACTGCTGAGCCCAAGTGAGAAACCAAGGCGCTTTGGCGTGTACCTGGACTATGAGGCCGGGCGCCTGGGCTTCTACAATGCAGAGACTCTGGCTCATGTGCACACCTTTTCGGCTGCCTTCCTGGGCGAGCGTGTCTTCCCTTTCTTTCGGGTGCTCTCCAAGGGTACCCGTATCAAGCTCTGCCCTTGATCAACCTGCCACCCGCAGGGGCCCCTCTGGTTAGCACTGGGGGGGCGGGTGGTGGTGGAAAGTAGCCCATAAATTTGGGAGCTCAAAGGCTCCTCTATTTGTTACTGCATTGCTTCCTGCTCCTCCTTGACCCCAGGCCCCTGCTTCGCCCTTAGGAGCCTAATGAACTCCCCTAGCCTCCAGCTCAGTCTTCTCACCTACTGTTTGTCCAACAGTTCTGCATGGGTCCCTGATGAGAAGTTGCCTGGTCTTCTCTCCCTCCCTCTGCCCAGGGATCTGAGTTTTTGAGTAGGGGATGAGGGGAGGTTGTAATCTCATTATAAACTTCCCTTTCCCCATCCCTGTTCAACTCTCATGTCAGTTCTGAGACTGGAGGATTTGGGCAAGACTCATGACAGCCCTCACTTCCAATTCCATTTTCTGATGCAAATTTTAGCTAAGGGATTTGGAAGCTTTTTGGGGGGAAGCAGGCTGGGAAAAGGGTAGACCTGGATAATAAAGTCTACTCTCTGGGGGAAGTACGAAGGATTCTAATTTTTCTTCCATCCCCAATTTCTACCTCCATAGACTGGCCAGAATTTAGCTTCAGTGAGAGATCTGGAATGGTCGACATGATCAAAACTCCATACATCACATCACCCAATAAATGATTCCTCCCCCACTTCCTTTTTTTCAGCACTTAATCTAGGAGCAAAGCTCCTCCCCTCCCCAAACCCTCAGGTCTTTCCACTGCCAGGCTCCTTTCCCTTTTGTTCAGTGGAGTTCCTTTTGTCAGGTTTCCAGCCTCTCTTCTTTGCTTAGTTCCCTCCATTTGGTGAGCCCTGGAGGGGAGCCTGGGGACAGGGATTTGAATCCCTGGGAGGAGAGCCTTGGGCAGAATCTATTTTTCTAGTAACCCTTTGCCTTCTGTCACTTATCAGCTTTTGTCCTCTGCTTTGATGGCTGGGGTCAATTTATGCTCCTGGGGGAAAGGGAAGATGGGTTGTGTTGCGGAAATAAAAAGTTTATTTGCTGCTTTTGTGGAGTCCACTCCTTTAGAAAAGTATAAACTAAGGAGATGCCGCCAAATGGAGGACAGATTAATTGTACCTTCCCTATCAGGTGTGATTCTGTTTCAACAAACTGAGGTATAACTCTTAACCCCCTCCATTTGAATACCCTGCCTAGCCTGTTACTGACAGGCCCCTCAGAATACCGACTTGAAGAACATTTGCCACTTCTTTTCTACCACTGCTACGAGACTTTATACCATACCATGGCCCTCAAGCCCAAGACTCAGACACACTACATCTCCAAAGTCTTTTTATATGTCATTATATCTAGTTGAAGTCCCACTAAATTGAAGTCAAAGAAAAGACTCATTGCCATTATGAGTTGGAGGGTATATGGAAGAGACCTCAATATGCTGCACATGTGTCATTTAGCTGCCACTTGAAGAAAAGCCATCTCTGTGATTATATTTATTAACACCTCCAGACCATCCCACACTATTTAAAATCTTCAATTATGGAAGGAGTGCAAAGGAGTCATTAAGCAGCAGCTCTTCTGGTGAGGTGCCTTGCCTTAAAGCAGGGGTCCCCAACCTCTGGTGAGTGGCGGGCGAGCAAGGAAGCTTTGGTCTGCTGCTCCCCATTGCTCACATTACCGCCCAAACCACCAAACTCTCCCCAAGCCCTGGTCCGTGGAAAAAGTGCCTTCCATGAAACAAGTCCCTGCTGTCAAAAAGGTTGAGGAGCGCTGCCTTAAAGGATTAAAACAAGAAAAGCAAAACCTTTTTAACCAGAGCCCCAATCTGATGCAGACTGCACAAACCTGATGAGTTTCAGGAGGTTTTCAGAGAAGACACTCACTATAAAAGAAAACCAGTTTAATTTTTAAAGCTCTCCCATGTTTTTAGCGGGTGCCAATGGTCACCTGCCACACTCGCACCAGGTTGTCTGTGTAGCCAGCAAACAGAGTCTGCAAGGGAGAAATGACAGGTTAAGTCAGAGCCATGGAATTCTACAGTCCTGCTACTGCAACAAAGATGGCCCTTCTTTTTAATCACCCACTACTATTCATGGGTGATTATGTATTCCTAGAGGAAGCAACAGCTGGCAGTAAGCACTCACAGGTTTGTAAACTGGTCAAGTTAATCAAGGTCTTAATTGAAGACAGGTAACCACTGCCCCATGGACCACAATCTTCCTACTGATGCTGTGTCAGTAAAATAACAGTAAGCCATCATTTTACTTATGTCAAAGACACTGGTTTTATAAATGGCTGACGAGCAGAAAGTGAGAAAGGTTAAAAGCGGAATCACCTGAGGACAGACCCACTTACCTGGCCATCAGCAGACCAGGCCAGAGAGGTACACTGAGGCGGCTCTGCCTTGCTGCTGGTACTGATAACTTCTTGCTTCAGTTCATCTACAATGATTTTGCCCTCCAAGTCCTGGGGAAGGGGTAAAACCAGGGTGAGGACACTCAGCACTTCAATGCCACTCTCAAAAGCGTCTCTGATCTGTAATTGAGTAATTCTCAAAAGAGAATGATTTTTCTGCCCCCTTGGGGACAGCTGGCAATGCCGAGAGGCATTTTTGTTTGCCACTAGTTTGCTGCAGGCATCTTGTGGGAAGTAGAGGCCTGGGAGGCTGTTACACACCCTAAAGTGCACAAGACTGCCTCTTACAACAATGGATTACCCGAAGTGTCAATTGTGCTGAGGTTGAGTAAATTGCTACACTTGGTCATCCTTCTTTTTTAGTAGGCAAAGATCTACCACCACTGCAAATCCCAATCCCAAGAAGTTTTACTCATTCTTCTCAGGTATCCACTGGCAGTGTGATGGTTCAGTTGTTCAGGAAGTTCAAATCCCACCAGTGAGCCAGATGACACATTGGGAAATAACATTGCCGGGGATTGCAGAGCCAGGTATCTGGCCTCAACTGCAGCCCACACTCACCCAGATCTTGATGCTAGGGCCCGTAGCAGCACAGAGCCAATAGCGGTTGGGACTGAAGCACAGGGCATTGATGATGTCCCCACCATCTAGCGTGTAAAGGTGCTTGCCTTCATTGAGGTCCCACAACATGGCCTGGCCATCCTGGGTGGACAAGGCACGAGTCAGGGCATTGCGACTTCTTCCGGATGTTAATCCCACCCACCTTGTCTCAAGATTCTGCCTTAATTCTTAACTGCTTATCATAGTACCCTGACCTCCCAAAAGCCAATTTCTCAAGTATCAACATTTATCTCGGTATGCTTTTCCTTTAATACATGACACCTCACTAACCCTATCAAGAGTCTCTGACAACTTCAAAATGCATCACTATAAGCTCCAAAAACACAGGATCCTAATCTCAGCAGCAGCTTTAAAAATCCAGCTTCACAGAAAAGGATCTCTTTTAAAGAGCATACCATATCTACGTCATTTTCAGAATATTCTTCAGGAACACTTACTCTTAAATTGCTATCTCATTATCTTAGGTTTTCTAAGACACTGTCCCCCAATGAGTAGGAGACTCCTGGCCACTGAATACCTTGCCTCCAGAAGCACAGAGGGATCCATCTGGAGAGACGGTCACAGTGTTCAGGTAGCCTGTGTGGCCAATGTGATTGGTCTTCAGCTTACAGTTTGCCAAGTTCCATACCTGAAATTGTGGGTCATAGGTGAAGAACCTGGCCTGGGGATCCATCAGGGTCAAGAGGGCGCTGCTCAAATAAAAGGTACGGCACCGTGCTTAGAAGTATTCCTGGATAGGACAGCCAATTTCCATTCTATCAGTAGCAAAAAAAGGTCTAAGAATCTGTCTTGGCCACGTTAAGGACAATGAGGATTAAAACTGGGGAGGGAAAAAAAAAAAAAAAGCTTTCTGTGTTGCCATCTTACAAGGGACTCTGGGTTCCCAATTAGCTACTTCAGACCAAATGTCAAAATTTAATGGCCTGTAATGAGAAAATATCAAGAAGAAAATGGTCAGTTGAGGAACAAAGCTTTCAGACTGACCAACTGGGAGGCAGTGGGAACACATTCTGGTTGGCAAAGGCCTTACACCCTGGGTCCAAGCTCACCTTGACCAACTTGTCCCAGCCACAGGAGACAATAATGGGATTGCTGCTGTTGGGCGAGAAGCGGACACAAGACACCCACTCCGAGTGGCTCTCATCCTGCAAAGGATGGAAAGGAAATAAGGAGAAACTGTCTTGTCCCATGAAACTGTAGACCCCCACCCCTCCCCTCAGTTACGTGGGATGTTGACAGTCTTGTATTCATACCTTCAGAATCCAAACCTTTAAGATTGACAGAACCCCTTTAGGTTCCAGATGAGGCTTGAAATCACCATATAAAGGCACCATTAAGAAGGGTGGGAGAAAGTGTTCAACATGTGCTCCCTA
>NW_006788006.1:343562-374322 GCF_000442215.2 Lipotes vexillifer | reverse complement strand
CCTACACGTGCCTTCACTTTACCTGGACAGTATATTTGCATACACCCAGAGTATTCCATAGCTTGATGGTTTTATCTCGGGAGCCAGAGACAATTTGCCGGTTGTCAGAAGAGAAGGCCACACTCAGCACATCCTTGGTATGGCCTACAAATCGGCGCGTGGTGGTGCCCCTGAGAGGAAGGACGTGGTTACTCTCTAGACTGACTCTGCAAACATTTTTACACAGTCAGACTGTTTCCCTGGCCTGGTTCCTCTCCCAGTGGAGCGGCATCACTCACAACCCTGGACATGGCTTTGATAACAGCAGGCCCCTGGCTGAGAATATGCTGGAGAATCCCTTCAGAATTGCAGGACATGTCCTCACTCCCATGTGGGGATTGGCTGACAATGTCACCTCTCATCACCAGGATCCCCCGTTATGCCTGACCATCCAAAGACTGAGCTACCAGCACACAACACAGTCAAACTTTGCCTACTCCCAAGTGCAATATCTGATAAAACTGCTCAGCCAGACCACTCCTCAGCAATTCTGTAGAACATTAAAAACAAGGAGGGTGGCCAAACAACCACAACTATCTTCTCCAGGTATTCTCTGCCTTATAGTTCCTACAATGAACCCAATCACCCCTGGGAAACCACTTCCAGATATTATCTACCCAGCTTTCCCCCAGTGCCCCAGAGCAGCTACTTGCGTTGTGAGATCCCAGAGGCGAAGGGTTCCATCCCAGGAGCCTGAGAGGGCAAACTGGCCATCCGAGGAGATGACCACGTCACTAACAAAGTGGGAGTGACCCCGAAGAGCACGCTGTGGGATACCGTAGTTGGTCTCATCTCTGGTCAGCTTCCACATGATGATGGTCTTGTCTAAGGGCAGGTAAAACAAAAGAAAACCTAGTGAGAAACCCCACAGCCCACCCTCTGACCTACTGGATAATGCCTCAAGCTGACTGGTGGGCTCACAAGATAAATTAAGGGCATTTAGGGGGTAGGGGAACTACGGGCTATGAGTGCAGTTACTAGTCAAATCCAAGTGACTCTCTATTCAAGAGTCAAGTAGAGCTAAGTGGTACCCTGAGAATTTAACTCAGGTGTGAGGAACTTTACCAGGTTATGGATGCCCCTTTTGGAGATTCAGACCAATTCAAGGTCTATTTTAAGTATTTTCTGAGGTCTAATGCATGAACACAGCAGCCTGGGTGTGGGAAGACTAGCTGTGGGCCTCCAGAGACTACTGTTGAGGGCTGCAAGAAGTGCTGGAATTAGAAGTCACTTTAGGCGCTACAGGACTGCGTGCTTTCCCTGCAACGTGTTCCACTCAACAAGCTTTCTTATTAAGTGCCAGACATGATCCTAGCCTTAGATGATCCATTTTTAAATAGCGTGGGCGCAAACACAAGGCCCAAGAAGTCTCCAAAGGAAACCAGGTACACAGTGAATAAGAAAAACCCAGAGCAGAATGGGCAGACCCGGGTTAGCCGTGAGACTGGTGTCACGAGGTTCTCCGTGGAGTCCCCCCAGTTCCCACCGAGTAGACAGCCGGGCGGCAGCTCAGAAACAGCCTCTGGGTTTCAGCATGGGCACTCAGATGGCATGTTGGGGTCATCACCGCGCCGCCCGACCCGTAGGCTCCTGGGCACACAGCCACACACGCAGGTTAGGGGGCCAGAGATTTTAAAAAAGCCCCCAACCGTGCAACCCTCCTGGTAGCCATCCGTGTCTCGGAGTCTGCAAAGTGGGGACGCCTCATGGGTTTTGCCGTGCTGACACCTAGGCAGGGGTCAACTCACACCCCACCTCCCGGCCCACGGGCCCAGTCATGCGACGCGCGCAACGCCCCCTACCCCTCAATCCTCTACCTGGCACCTCAGCCATACCTCGAGAGGCGGACAGTATCATGTCCGGGAACTGCGGAGTGGTAGCGATCTGGGTCACCCAGCCGTTGTGGCCCTTGAGGGTGCCACGAAGGGTCATCTGTTCAGTCATGACGGCGGCGGGTGCGGCTGTCGCCGCAGCGACAAGGATGGAACTGGATAGCTCAGAGAGACAACCCACAGACACACGTTCCTGCCGCGGCCCTGCGGAGAAAAAGAGCGAGCCGCTCCGCGCCGGAACCGGAAATATCCGCCCTCTCGAGTAAAATGGCGCCCTCCTATAATTCACTTCTGCTCAAGATGGTGGCGCTATGTAGTGCACGGTGGGATGTAAAATAAGAAGATCTCATGGTCTCCTCCGCCGCGCAACATAATTTGGCAACACCTTACAAATACATTCCGAAACCAACACGCCCGAATATTTAAAAAAGCCTCCTCACGGTTGGAGCATGAGGTCTAAGAAGCGGAAGAGAGAAGTGCACGCCCCATTCCCGTAACGATCGCCCAGCGTCTTCACTGTCCCTACGTGGCTCAGCACGAACCCCGCCCTTTCCGCTTGGTGGCTTGGAGGGCAGCGGAGAGGGAGCGTAATTTCGTGGGCGTAACTGTGAGTAACGGTGGGCAATGTGAAAAATACGGTATTAAATTTTAAAAATAAACTGTGCTCAGGTGAACTATTAAACCCTAACATTTCCTTGCGCGCGGGGCGCGGGGGCAACTCTTCCCTCAGAGATTGATGCTCTGATGGTTTTGGTTGAGGAGCTCCATGCTCGGAAAGACTTAGTCCACCCAGGACTAAGGCAGGAATGAGTTACGGAGCGGAAAACCGGGGATGGAGGAAAAATCAGTCTGTGGGCTGTTGGACAGTAGCTCGCTCCCGCCTAGGCAAGAGCGCGGAGAGCTCTCGCAGAAACTGAGAAGCCCCAAGAGGAAGGACCTCCGGGTTCTTACTTCTTCGTACTCGGGCCAAACCACTCACAGAAAGGTGAGGGGTTTGCGGGTCCAGGTTTCATTCCTGTTTGTAACATGTATTAACTTTATTGTCTCATCTGTGAAATGAGAGTGGGAATAATAGTACCTACCTCACATGGTGTGGAGAGTAAATGGGTTAAGATAGGTAAAACGCCCAGAAAAATGCCTGGCAGAGTAAATGCACGCAACTTAGTGAGCACCCTATTTTAGGTCTTGGGAATACAGCAGTGAACAAGATAAAACATACCTGTTTCTTTGTTGTTTTTTGAGTTTACATACGATGGGATGGGGAGGAGAGAGCTCGAGGGGGAGACTTTAACAAAGACAGGAAGATGTGGGAGAAAGCCCTGAGAATTTATGGGGGGATAATGTTCCAGTCGGAGGGAAGAGTCAGTGCAAAAGTACAGAGCTGGAGCATTGGAGGCCGTGGGGACCAAAACAATGAGATGGAGGTGGGGGGCAGTTGACTGAGGGCCTCACGGTCTGGGGGAAGGACCTTGGAAAGCCGTGCTGTAACGCGTGCCTTTGGGGAAAAAAGCGAGGGGCAATGGCAAAGCTGCTGTGGGTTATGGCCACGCAAGTGTGCGAAGAAGGCCAGAATCCGTCCCTTGAGAGCAGCTACTCTCATGGTCCCCTGCAGACCCCTGCCTTCCTCCGCAGCCACGCTGGGCTCCTCCATAGCCTAACGACTGTCCTTTAAGGCTTCCAGGCTTGTACATCACCTGCCTCCACGGCGCCCCCACCTGGCTATCCTGTCGCTTTTCCAACACTGAACTCTACCCCCACCCAAGTGTTTTGTTTCTCCTGTGGTCGTGCGTTTACTCACCCCAGCATCCAGCTCGCTGCCCATGACTCCCGCCGTGCCTGCGCCCCACTGGGCGCTCAGCACAATGGAGAGGTTAGCGATTCTTTGTCATCTCAGTGTGGAATGTGGGATGTGTTGCCCAGCATCTCCTCTCTGCCCTCGAGAACACTGGCTCCTCCACCTCCTACCTCCACTCTCCAAAGACACCATCACTCAATCACATTATTACATTTTTTCCCCTCGAGAAACCTCATTCGGCTCTCTCTTTCTTGAACTTTGTCCGGGGTGCCCCTGTGGAATCCACGTCCCTGAGGTAGGACACCAGGAGACTAGGTTTAAAACGAGCCAGCCAGGTCCTTCACACCGGCTCAAAGATGGGACCTTTCTGTAACACTAGGCTCTTTTCCAGAAGCCACCCAGATAAGCCCTGCCCTCCCGGGTTCCCCAGCCCACCTCTGCCCAGCCCCTCCCAAGTCCTCCTTGCCCTGCCTCTGGGCCGAGACCCTTGAAGGTGCCTTTCCTGACCCGCAGGCCTCTCCCCACACTTGTCTCTACTCTTGAGACGTTCTCGCAGCGCCGCCTCCTATGGGGCCAAGGAGGGAATTCAGGTTTTGCCCTGGAGCCCACCAGGACTAAGCCAGTGATGCCAGTGGAGAGAGAGAAGTGGGATGTAGTGGAATTTCCTGTTGACCAGAGACCCTGCAGGATTCAGGCTTTCCACTTCAGAGTTTTCCTCCAATCACCACCTGGTCTATCCCTTCTTGGAGGGTAGGCCAGCAGGCCATAATGCCACTGAAAGACAATCTTTAGCCGAAGGAGGCCTTGCCTCAACCCTGGGGACGCTGGGGACCTCTGGCAGTAGCTCTGGCGGGGGCGGGGGCGGGGGGGGTGGTGGTGGAGCAGCCTTTCCTGCCCAGCCCCAGCTGCAGTTGAGCCCCATCCACGCCCACTTCCCTCAAGGGCGTCCGTGGCTCCCTGCTGGGCATCCAGGTCCTCGCTTGTCCCGGTTAGGGTCCACCTGGTCTCCTCACTCCTCTCAAGTAGGAATCTGTAGGTTCACTCTTGGTTAGCAAAGGGAGCCTGGCCCCTTCCAGCAGAGTGATGTCCCTCCGCTGCTGGATAGTTTGAGAATCAGCTCTGCCTTTCACAACGAAGTCTACTAACTACTCTAGCCAGGTTGGGCCGGGCCTCCAGGCCTCTTCCGTCTCACCCAGGGTATCTCTTCTCCAACCTCAGGGAGGTGGAAGCCTGCTCTCACCTGCCCTTTGGGGAAAATTCAGCTCTCCTCCAAGCCATCTTCCCACTTCTCCAGGCCGCCCACGCCCTACTGGCAAAACTTGTCCTGGCCCCGAGTTTAGTGTTGTCTCACCCACTTATCATCTGAACCCCTGGGCTGCCCCATCTTTCCCGTCCCGACGGGCACCACCTCCATTCCACACAAGGTACGAATCCCACGGAAGAAATTGGAGAGGCTCTTCTAAGGAAGTCTGTCTCACTATTCCTTTTCTGAAGGGAGCCCCCAGGACCCACACAGCTGGAAAGAGCCCCTTAGGCTTCTTGCCAGAGGCCCGTGATCTCTGGGACCAGAGGCCTCCATCCCCTCCTGCCAGCATCCAAGAGGTGAGAGAGGTCTTCCCTTGAATGCTGAGGTGAGGGCTTCTGTAGGTGCTGGGTAAGGGACGGAGGGAAAGGTGTGTGGCCAGGACCAGAGGGCCTGCTGACTGCCAGCCCTGGGCAGGCGGTTTCCCTTCATCATTTTACTGTCCTTCTGTGGATTCAGTGTGGTTGGCTCTGGCATGCTCTATGCTCTGTTGTACATTGGCCCTCCCTTGCTCCTCCAACTCATCCATTCTCTCCCACACAGAACACACATTGTTCTTCTGCCTGGAAGGCCCACCGTGTCTAACCCCCCCTTTCTTAGTTAAATCTAAGCTTCCTTCAGGTCTCAGCTCCGGTTGCGACATCTGGGAAGCGCTCTGTGACCCTCAGATGTAGGTGAGGCTCCTTTATTTCATGCTGTCATAGTGGTGGTGCAGTGTTTGTTGGGTTTCATTTAAATTCTGCCACCGGTCTCCTATAAGTGCCCTAAGGACAGGGACTAGGCTGTTTCTGCTCACATGTTGCATTCCCAGCACCTGGTAGAGGCTTTGGTATGAGGAAGATTCTAATCATGGTGGCCAGCCTCACAGGCTGAGTAGTTAGGGGCAAGTAGTTAAAGGGAGGGCGCTCCAGGCAGAGGGATCAGCTTGGGGGACGAGGTGTGCAATTGGTTTGAGGGATCAGCTTGGGGGACGAGGTGTGCAATTGGTTTGCATGCACAAGTTTGGGAGTGATGGTTTCAAGAAGAAAAGTAGAGTGGAATCCAAGGTGGGCAGGGAACCCTAGTGCTTTTGTCCTGAAGCCCAGGACAGTCTCTTTAGGATTATCTCATCCCTCTCCTGCCTAGCCTTGATTTTACTGAAAGGCATCTGTAGTCAGAGTGAAGGCTAGGTTGGAGGAGTAAGACTAGAAACAAGTAGAGTTCAGAAGCTGGACAGGAGGGTCTCCTAGAGGATCATGAGAGTCTTACAAAGGAAAGGACAGAGGACTTAACCAAAGGCCTTATGAGTGAGGGGTTGACCATCTCTTCCAATCCATCTCTACCCTACTTCCTTTACTCCAGGGTCTAGACTCGGGTTCTGAATACAGAAGCTATTTAATGACTGAGGCCTAAAGATTAAGTTCAAAAAGGCTGGAGACAAGGAAATGTGAGACTGTAATTATAGGTTCTGTTCCAATCTTCCTAGTGAGAGGTGGGGATGTGGCATTAAATCAATGCTGGGAACAGATCTTATAAAGAAATCACATGCCATTTTTTAATGTCTCTTGAAAAAGATTCCTTGTCCATCTTAGCCAGTAACCTGAGGTCTAACAGTCGCCTAGAAAGCTGCTAAGGCATTCTGTTGGGTCTTCCCTGCGAGAGGGACTGTGGGATTCCCCAGGGCCTGGGTGCTTTAGCAGATGTGCAGAGTCAGAGGCTATGAAGGTGGGCATGATCTGGTCAGGTGTATTCCAGGAAGGACTATAAGAAATGCCAGCAGAAGGCAAGCTTCTTGCCTTGTTAAAGGATTTAAAGCAGCATTAGGTGGTAGGGAGAGACAAAAGGTGACCAAAGGTGCCTGTTCTCGGCTTTTTACCAGGAAGAGGATTTCATATGAACCAGGGTCAGTAGAGTATATTGAAATGGAACGTTGAGGCTAGCTAGCTCACTACAAGATATGACAGCTGAGGAGACAGCCCTCAGCTCTCATAACCCTTCCCTGCTCACACCTGGGTTAAATAGCCAGAGCCTGCTGAGAAATTCCATCCTTTGCTACAGAGGGAGAGAAGGGATTTTATATGCCTAGGAAATGGTAGACAAAAAAGGGGTTGTGACCTCCAGGGATCCTCTTGCAGGCCACCTGGATCCCCATTTATCTTTGCAGGGGCCCTGCTAGACGCCAAGTGGAATTTTCGACCAGAAGGCTCTGACCAACTCTGGATCTGAATCCTTTAGGATGGGAGAAAAGGCAAGGAAGCCCTAAGCATGAACCTCAGTTAGTGAGATAGATATGGAGGAATGAACCTCCCTGTTCTTTAAGGCTATATCTAATTCGAATCCCCGAGGTATCCATTTTCCCCCCTTTTTGGAAGGGGGATAGCTGGGGAGAAGAGGAGCATGTCTCCTGGTAACAGGAGCCTTGTGGCATCTCCTCCTATACTTCCCACATGCACAGATGAGCTGTTTCCCTAAGCCCCAGATTCTCAGACTATGCCTCTGAGGACTCTGGTTTGTGGGCAAACACTATCATTAAAAGTTAAATTTATCATTACCTTTAGCTCTCACAGTCTCCTCTTCAGCCCTGTTATTCTTAGAACCTCTCACTTCATCTTCTCTCATTAACACTGCCAGCACAAACTGCCTTCCCTTCCAGGACTCCACGACCTCCTCACCACCTTCTGTCAGGATCTAGTGTGAAAGGAGAAAGGGAAGAACCTACTTACCTGCTTAAATACTAGGTTCTGCCCCTCATCCCATTTTCAAAAAGTCAGGCATGAAATAAAACCTTATTTATACTTACACTCCTCCTGTTTTGGGGTTCTAGCCCCAGCTCTTTTGGGGAAGAGGGTAATGGGTTTTTTTTTAGCTGCTTTTCACTAGAGTTCTCCCCTGTCACATCTCTTACATGTGATCCACACGGATCACAATTGTAACCGGCTCAAGGCCATTTTGGTCAGATTTAAAAAAAAAAAAAGAGAGAGCTGCCTTTTCTCCTTTTATACCTAAAAATATCACCTTACAGCCGTCTCTCTCCTGACTGAGAAAAGAAAGTTGTCTTACTTCTGCTTTTTCTTCTTCCCTTTGGACTTTACTACTCCTGAAGGTCCTAGGAAGGACCAGAATTCAACCTGCCTTTTTTGTATAGAACTGTACAGTTCAACATGATTTGACAGCCACTAGCCATATATGACTATTTAAATTAAAATTAAATACAATGACAAATTCGGTTCCGGAGTTGCACTTGCCACGTTTCAAGAGCTCAAGTCATATGTAGCCAGTGGTACCTCTACTATATTGCATAGCACAGATTGAGAACACTTGCATCATTGCAGAAAGTCCTTTTAGAGCTGGTATAGAGGGCTAGTGTCCCTGTCTCCCCCTTTTTGTAATCCTGTTTTATCAGTCAATAAATATTTGTGCTAACTTCACTGTTATAGGATAGCTTTCAAAGGTGGTCAGGGATTAGGGGTGGGAAACAGCATAGAATCTCTTGGTCCTATAAAGGTTTCAGAAGGGATGGCATAGGGACCAGAGGTTGATGGCCAATCTAAGGAGGAGCCTTAGATTTTAAGGAAGTGCTTTAAGGGCTGATGTTATATAATATGTATCCGCCCAGGGCTTCTCCCACTCTGACAGGAGCAGAGAGGATCTGGTCTTATCTATAAGTTCTGAAAAATACTTAAAAAAACAAAATAAACAATTGCCCTATGGCCCTGCTGAAACTAAGGAATAGCTGAAGTGATTGCCTTTTCTTACTATTTGTTTCTAGATCTCAATTTCATATACTGCTTTATCTGTTTTAGCCCTTGATGGCAGTGATATAGGCAGCTCTAATGTTTACAAAAGGCCTGTTGACCCTGCCACCTGTATGCCAAGAGCTGGGAGAAGTGGGGGTCATATCAATTAATCCACTGATGCTAAGGCTACATTTAATAAAATTCCAGATAGGTGAGGTTGTTCTTCCACTGAACACTTTTGAACACCTGTGCTAGGCACTGGCTATAGGGCCTAAGTGAGGCTAGTAATGGCACGTCTGTCGATATGACCACTTTTCCCTGAGACTAGACAAGTGGTTCTCAACCAGGGATGCTTTTGCACCACCCCTCCCCAAGACATTTGGCAAGGTCTGGAGACATTTGTGGTTGTCACAATGGTGGAGGAGTGCTCCATACATCTAGTGGGTAGAGTCCACGGATGCTACTAAGCATCCTTGAATGCACAGGACATCCCCCACGCCCCAAAGCAAAGAACTATCTCACTCAAAATGTCAAGAGTGCTGAGGTTGAGAAACCCTGGTCTAGACCACAACATGGATCAGTTCTTCGTGCCAAGACTAATCCTGCGGTCCAGGGTCAGAAGGATAGTAAGTGAGGCTAACAAGTGTCTTGATAAATTGGGAAAGAAAAAAATTAGGAGTCAGTGCAACAGTGACCTCCATAAAGATGAAGGGCAGGTATAACTGGAATGTGTTTAACTGCACTAGAATGCTATGAGCTAAGGTCATGGTGCAATTGGAGTTCAGGATTTCAGATGTGTAGCAAGTCTGTGTGAAGATGAGGTGCAGGGTACAGCCACAGGAGTAGAGAGGAGCAAGTTTAAACAGTCTGTCTTGTGATACAGCAGTCAACAGCTGAACCTAGTAGGGAAGACATTCAATAAGCAGATGAGCGTCTGGTGCATATAGATAAATATCAGTTTTTCTCAATGTTTTTGTAACCCACACCTTTACTTTCCATATACCTTAACATCTCACATTCTGTCTCCCTCAGTGTTATTTAAAATTTCAAAATTAAGTTTCATGATTAAAATTAATCAAAGCAATGGTAATTTTGGAAGGCAAAAATTTATTCAGATGATGTAATAACCATGTCACTATTAAGCCCTAACTTTTCTTTCCTGGATGGCGTAGAAGATGCAACAAAACACAAGCTGCTTTGACAACACTCTTGCAGTGTTTTCTCTCACAGTTAGTTATACCAAAAAAAAAAGCTTTTAAGATATAAGGAGAAAATGGAATAACGAATGGATTAAAGTCTGAAAGTTTCTAGTCAAAACAATCAGACTTTGAGTTCCACAAACTCCTCCTGAAGTTTTTCCAGTGAGGATTGAACATCAGTGTGAAACATTCTTCCCAAAAGCTACCGCAGGTAGGTTTCAAGAACAAGGTCAAGAACACATCACCCAAAATAGTTTTAGATTCCCTTTCTTCCTTCCTTTTCCTTCCTTTTCTTTCCTTCCTTCCTTCTCTCTTTCTTCCTTTCCTGGAAATAACATTCATGTATCCCATTCTCTAAAGATTGGCCAAGAAAATTAAGACATTTTTAGCATGAGTTTGCTATCTGTAGCTAGATTTTTGGCAAGTACTTAAAGTATTTCATAATGAGCAGTGATGTTGGTGTTTGCCCCCTGACATTTCAGGGTCAATGTATTTTAAGCCTCAATTTGTTAAATTATGCTTGAAGTTTTAATTTTTGAAGTTTTAAAGTACAGATTCTTTATCACAGGTGTCCCCAAATCAGTTCTGTCCATAAATTCAGCTGAACTAAGTTCTTTGACAACCAAGGAACCTCAGTATATGACAGAAAACACTCTAAACAGCATTCAGATCTTTGAAAACCAAGGCAAACTGGGATCAAATGTACTATTTTTCACAACAGTTATGCTGACGGCAAGGCTTAAGATTTCCAGTAGATTATGGGCAGACTGATGGAAGTCGATGCTTGATGGTGACTGCTGCAGTACATCTTTCTTTCTTTTAAAATAAATTTATTTATTTATTTATTTATTTATTTATGGCTGTGTTGGGTCTTTGTTGCTGTGCACGGGCCTTCTCTAGTTGCGGTGAGCGGGGGCTACTCTTCTTCCTTGCGGTGTGCAGGCTTCTCACTGCGGTGGCTTCTCTTGTTGCAGAGCACAGGCTCTAGGTGCGCGGGCTTCAGTAGTTGTGGCATGCGGGCTCAGTAGTTGTGGCTCATGGGCTCTAGAGCACAGGCTCAGTAGTTGTGGCGTACGGGCTTAGTTGCTCCACAGCATGTGGGATCTTCCCGGACCAGGGCCCGAACCCGTGTTCCCTGCATTGGCAGGCGGATTCTTAACCACTGCGCCACCAGGGAAGCCCTGCAGTACATCTTGAATGCCAGTTTTCTTGAATTTTTGACAAAGACCCATATCTAAAACATGTCATTGCTGTAGCACCACCAACATATACTCCTATAATTTTTTTCTTCCAACTAAGTTCATTTCATACAACTTCAAAAATATTGTCTTTAGTGCTCGCTTAGTGAAAATAGCACATCCACAGTTTTTAAAGCCTTATTCTGAACATAAGCAAAGCACAATTTTCTTCATCAGTAGATTAATCCCAACTAATAGCAAAGAAGGATGAGCTGTTTTTTTTAAAACCTGACGTTTGATATGCTCAGTCAATGAATTCAGAGTTCAGACGCAGAAGCTGATGAAGAAATTCTGGAATTCTTCAATTTCCTCTCAAAGTTGTAGCAGCATTCGGAATGCAAGGTTTCACAATTTTCTCCATTTTTTTCTCCTTTGCAATTAAAAGGCTATTTAACAGTAAGCTTTCATTGCCTTTGAAGATTCCTGTTATTATTCCAATACTGTCCAGTCTTAAAACTGCAGAGAATTGTGCTTTGCAGAATACTGTTTTTAGTGGCATAACTTTAAGTGTTTGGCATGTGTTACTGCCCAACACTTTCAGATAACTCAGCTGAAGAAGTTGACCCTATCTTCTGCATCATACATGAATCCATACGTGATAAAAGCCTCAAAAAAATTTTGGCTGCCATCTTTAGCTACCTCAAAGGAGAAAACAGAAAAACAAGGAGTACTGATGATGGAAGCATCTGGTCCCTCTTGCAGAGCGATGAATGACTTTATCAGCGGCAGCTGGGTGGCAGGGCAATTACAGGCATCCAGTCGTGCCCGAGCCTCAACAAGTGAAATCTTTGTTCATTTTCTTTTTATACACCCGTCTGCTGCCTAAAACCTGACACCATTTAATGGTGCCCTTGGTCAATCTAAACGATCTTATTTTCATAATCCTCTGATTCTAGCTTGAAGAGTCAAGACGAACTCTAACTCATGGGATGGACAAAATGGAAGATGTAAATAAGTAAACTTTTCAGAGCTAAAAAGCCTCTTCTTATACAAAATTAAACTTTAAGGAATAGCAGTATAAATGGCACCATATCCACAACAAACATCTCTGGGTATCCAACTAGTTATACACCTCACTGACAACAGGCCTTACTCTGAATGATTCTTGCTCCATCTTTGTATTCCCACCAGCCAAGGAGTTCTTTCCAATTTATTTCTTCTATTATGAAAAATTAAATCTTTTTTCTTTTTAACATTATAATACTAAATATGATTTTATAAATAACTCTCCCCATACCCTGCAATGCTGATATAATGTGTGAAGGGAGGGGGAGAGAATGCCTTTCTTATCTGTTCCTGAAAATCACTGACCTATTCCTTGAGTCTATGAGTAACAACTCCCGACTCATAGCCCCTAAAGCTAAAACAGCTTGATCACCTCCAAAGTAAGATTAAAATTTTGTTGCATTAGTAGCCGACAAGAGAGAATTTAACGTAACCATAACTGTGTGGTGGCTAATGTATAGCATATTAAATAAACCATTATATAAAAATAGTTCCGGGCTTCCCTGGTGGCGCAGTGGTTGAGAGTCCGCCTGCCGATGCAGGGGACGTGGGTTCGTGCCCCAGTCCGGGAAGATCCCACATGCCGCGGAACGGCTGGGCCCGTGAGCCATGGCCGCTGAGCCTGCACGTCCAGAGCCTGTGCTCCACAACGGGAGAGGCCACAACAGTGAGAGGCCCGCGTACCGCCAAAAAAAAAAAAAAAAAAAAAGAAGTTCCATATAATGTTAACTATTGTGAGAGTTTTGTATACTATGATTCTAAATCATGCTACTCTAAGGTGCATGTTTACCAATGAAAGGAAGTGACAAAACTATAAACTGTATAAAGAATTAAAGAATATGTCAGTTAATATCAGTTTACACATAGCCTACATAATTTTTACGTCTTCAGTGTAACTCCCATGTTTGGTAACACTATCAACCTAAGTTCTGGTATATGTTTGAAAATAAAAGTTTTATTTTTTAAAAAAATATTACATATTTTGAAAGGGATTATCTCCTATTTGTTTAACTTGGTTTTGCTGTTTATACTTACTAAGGTGCTTTATAAATAACTTCTGAGGTTTCAAATGAGTGTTAGCTGGCCTCCCCAGATGAAAAGACTACCTCTTTTCTCTTGTCTAAATTGGCTTTCAATTAAAATTTTGGTTTCAAAATCCTTTCTAGAGAATCCTAGCAGAGGAATGAAAGGATACCTCCTCTCCTCAGCTTCAATGTACCAAAACCCAGAAATATAGGACATAGTTTCTTCTATAAGCAAACTTAATTATTACCCTGGGGGGAAAGCATGGTAGTAGGGTTTATCCTTAAATCATATTAATATGATGGAATTAGCAGTGGTTTGTAGTGAAGATTTGTGTCTTAACTGTAAGTTTCATAAAACAATTCTTACCCTTACTGTGCTCCCGTGCACTCTGATATTTTCTCTTCTGTTTCATTTAAAAATAATGCTGGGCATAACCCATTTATTTTAAGACCCACTAATTGGTCAAAATCTATGGTTTGAAAATCACTGCTGTAGAAGAACATGAGGAAATACATTTTATAAACTGTAAAGCACTACTAAGACGTGAGCAGTTGCTATTGATTATAAGACTTTTATGGACTTGAAGACAACCTCTCCCTCCTTGGGTACTGCTAGGAGTCACATCCATCTAGGCTTTTTGACAGTATTCATGCTGTCATTGAGACAATTTTCTAATACTCAGATCAGGCCTAGAAAGCAAGGTATTAACCAAATCAGAACCCAAAGAAATGAAAGGAAACTAGAGGAAAGTCAAACTAAAGAAACATCTGTTCAGCGCTTTATGGTTTATAAAATACTTTCACATAAATGATCTCTTTAAATCGTAACAAGCCTAGGGGAAAAGTAAAGCTAGGAGGTTGAGACTTGCCCAAGATTAGACAGTAAATTGCAGAGCCAGGTCATCTGATCCTAAATCCTTAACTTCTTTCACTCTGATAAAATAACAGGTAAGGAAGGTGATCGGGCCGAGAGGTTTATTCTGAACCATCAAAGATGTTTATGCCCTCTGCCTTTCTCTACAGGGAAAATGGGCCCTCCTGAAGGTGGGAAAGTGACCCCAGACTTTGGGAGAGTGGGTGTGTCCAGTTGCTCTTATTAGTCCAGGAATCACACCTGGCTTTTTGGTCTAACCAGTATTAGTCCCGTTTTGACACTGCTTGTGCTGATGTCCTGAATGTCTGTTATCTACAAGTACTGTGGCTTTCCATTCCTATGTATTAAGGATCCCCGAGTCTTGGTCAGGACTCACATCAGAGGGAAATGAAGTACTGGGGGCAGGGGGCGTCTGTCACTTATACCCCCTTATACTTTGGTAGATTGAAAGGGAGTAACAACAGTGGTCAGCTCCCAGTTACTGTCTTTTGTCTTTACTCAGTTTCCTCTGGGGAAGCCAGTCAGCCTCAGCCAGTGTCTCCTTCGTCCACATATACCCATCTCTCTCCACCCTGTGCCCCATCCCTCACAAAAGAAGAGGCTCAACTGCCAAGTCCCCAGCTCCCCTGGTTTCTCCTCCACTCCCTTCAAATCCCCACATTCCCTCATGCCGCTCACCTTGTACTCATGAACCACTTCCTCCATTGGCACCACGCTGTGCTGTTTTTGGCTCCTGGATTCTCGACACACCACACAGACAGCCTCTTTGTCCACCTCACAGAATAGTTTCAGAGCTTCTTGGTGTTTGGAGCAGATGCCCTGATCATTCCCCTGGCTCCCTCGATTAGGAGTGGGGCACATCTGGCGAATTATCTGGACCATGTTGGCCAGCTGCAAGTTGAGACGAAAGCTGCGACGCGTGAAGCTCTTTTGGCATTGGGGGCAGGTGAACTGCCGTGGAGGGGCCGGGGGAGGAGGCAGGTGAGTGTCAGGATACAGCTCTTGGTCGTCCTCATCGTATTCTTCCAATATCTCCTCTTCTGGGTAGACGTCAGTTCTCAGGTCATGTCTCACGCCTCCCAGGTAATAGTCCGTATCCTCCTCTTCTTCCTCCTGGTCCCACACATAATCCACGTTGTCCCAATCCCTTACGCCACCGTCACCGTCCCAGAGTTCATCATCCTCTTGGTCCTGGCACAACTCCTCGTCAGCATTGCCCTGGTATAAAACCTCTCCAGTGGAGTTGCCCCAACCACCGATGGCCCCCACCGCCTCGCCGTCCTCCTCCCATTCATGTTCCCCTTCGTCCCTGACTTCCTCATCATCTTCCTTGCCCCACAGCCGCGTCACACACCCTCGGCAGAAGTTATGCCCGCAGCCGATGGACACGGGATCCTTGAAGTAATCCAGGCAGATGGCACACACCACTTCCTCCTGAAGGGTGTGCGAGGCGTTGGGAGCAGCGGCATAGCCAGCCATCTTAACGCGCTGCCGGTTGGTATGGATGCGTCAGCTCACAGCTGAGAAGCGGGGGACACACCTGCAGGCCTGCCTCCAAGCTACGCTGGTGATCCAAAGCTGTCCCCAACCCTGTTCTGCCTACTCGGGCCCTCAGAGAAGGCTTGCTCCCCTCTCTCAGACTCTCCCCAGCTTTAAGCGCGAAAGCCCCAGGCCCGAACTCACAGCTGTAAGGCAGTGGGGGCGGAACCAGGCTGCGGCCCCCACTTCCCTTCGAGACTCAGCGTGCAAACTCAGATCCCTCCACGTTTCTCGCCTCCCTCTCTGTTTGCCTGAGCCGGCGGCGGCGTCCGCCTCAGAAGCCGGCGCTCCTCACCCCACCAGAGGTGACCGAAAATGACGTAGGCGCGTTAACCCACACTCGGGAGGGGGCGGACTGGGCGGACGGAGGGCCACCTCTCTATGGTTTCCCCCGGAGATGCGCCCCCCAGAAACCCCTGCAGCCCATCCAGCCGCCCCAGACAGGAAAGACAGCCTGGTCAGAATGGGTGGAGGCGGCGAGAGAATCAGTTTAAGCCACTGAGCGCTCTAATCAGCCAGATGCAGAGGGTCCAACAGCCGCTCAGGAAAGCCCGTCCCTAGATGGACCCAAAAGGGTGGAGACTGCGGCGGCCGACCTCTGGTACTCTCGTGCACTTCCGGCTCCTCTACCTAGAGGCCTTTGTGGTAGGGAGGATTCTGTCTGCACTGCTGCAGCGCTCTAGGGCGTGGTCTGTAGCAACCTGGCGGGATCGAGCTCACTGCGCAGTTGGGTGGCGGTGAGATCAAAGAATCTCGCGTGAAGACTTGGGTGCTTCCAACTTTCCACAGACCAATTCACCCCTTTCTTGCTGCCTGCCCTCAGCAGGCACCAACTTCGCCTGTGGATCTTTTTACCTCCATCTATAATCCTTCCATTCACCATCCACTCACCACGCATGCATCCACCCACCCAAATAACTATTCATTTTTCATCCATCCCTCTATCTCTCCATCCATCCATCATAGGCATGCATAACCCATCCATCCATTTTCATCTATCCATGTTATAGGAACAAAAAAATGAGTAAGGCATGATTGTTCCTTCAAGGAGTATAGGGTTATAGGCGAGCGGTCGTCCTTCACCCAAGGTTCGCAAGGTTTATTTTTTTTTATTTTTTATTTTTTTGCGGTACGTGGGCCTCTCACTGTTGTGGCCTCTCCCGTTGCGGAGCACAGGCTCCGGACGCGCAGGCCCGGCGGCCGTGGCTCACGGGTCCAGCCGCTCCGCGGCATGTGGGATCCTCCCAGACCGGGGCACAAACCCATGTCCCCTGCATCAGCAGGCAGACTCTCAACCACTGCGCCACCAGGGAAACCCTATTTTTTTCTTTTTTTAACTTGACCCTCAGTAAGAAGTACATTGCACATATTGATCCAATACAGACTTGCACATATATGACAGAAACAAAATTGGGGGAAATTGTTCTTTTCCTTAGGGCATTCAAGTCACTGATATGTTCTGTTTTACTTCAATAAGATGCTGTTCAACACCCATTGGAGTGATTGCACCCCTCAATAATTGGTCACTTTGGTTTGAGGAATTCCACCTGCCCTAATGGAAACTTCAACGAGCCCTGGATCCCTTCCTTTCCCTCTCTGGGCCCAAGCTTGGACTCTAAGTCCCACAGAGTAAGAATGGTAAACGTGCTATTCAACATTGTACACATAGCTCCTCTGTCATAGTGCTGAACATATAGCGAGTACTCCCTACATATCTGCTGAGTAAATAAATGGAACCCAACAAATTGCTGCCATCAAGTCCTGCTGGTTTTTATCTCCTCAGATCTAGGTCTTCTCTGTCTCTGTTCCTTCCAGCCTACATCTGACCCCATAGCTTCCAAATGGACAAGAAGTTTCCTGAAGGGTCACTTGGCCTTATTTAAGTCCATCTTTTAGCGACCAGTACCATTCACCTGAGATGAAAGTCTGACACACTCAAGCCAAGCTGTTGCCTCTATGTCTTTGGGCATGTTGTTCACTCACCTAGAAGGCTCTCACCTCACTGCTTCACTTGGATATAATCCCTAATTAACCTTCAAGTCACTGCCCAGGCATAATCTCCTGAAGGAGACTCTTCCCTGAGGCTGGCACCAGGCTGTGTTCACATCCCAACTCTGTCACTCTCTGTATGACCTTGGATTAGTTTCTTAACATCCCTGTGCTTCAGTTTCCCCATCTGTAACATAAAGATGATAGTAGCACACACGTCATGGGTTGTTGTGAAGTTGGATTAATTGTAAAATGGTTTGAACAGTGCCCACTGGAGTTATCTTTTTATCCTCATCACCTGCCACTCTATTTCCTTTCCTGTAGTAGATAAACCTTAGAAGAAACTCTCCCTTATCTCCTATTCTCTCCCACTTTGAGTAGGGTCAAGTGATTTGAATGCTGAGGGGAAAAATAATATGCCATCTGTCATCCTAGGTTTTTTTTTTTCTTTCTGGCCACAGTACTCGGGATCTTAGTTCCCTGGCCAGGGATGGAACCCATGCCCCCTGTAGTAGAAGCTCAGAGTCCTAACCACTGGACCGCCAGGGAATTCCCTGTCATGCTAGTGGTTCTGAGAGCCTTTTGACTGGAGAGGGAGGGAGTTGAAACCCAGGTCTGACCTGCCTCAGGTGGGACACCCATTGGTGGTGTTTGTTAGAAAACTAGCAAGTAAACTCCCATATACAATCTGGGAACCATCCTGGAGGTCATGACTGCCCCTGAGAAGCCACGGGGAAAATATAAGCAATGAGAGTTTCAAGGCTGGAATACTTCCCCATCTCTGAATGCAGGTTCTCCCCCGCACATGGAAGCAGGTGGGCAAAGAGCTGGGGAGCAGACCAAGGGAAGAGGGGGCTGCTTATAAAAGCAAGTTCCTGCTTGCCCCAGGGAGCAGAGCCCAGGTGGGAAGGAGAGCTGGAGAAAGAGCAAGGGGGAATGGGTGGAAGAAGATGGTGAGGGAAGGCTTGTGGGATCATCCTGAAGGAACTGTTGAGACTTAAAAGGAACATAGGGCCTCCCTGGTGGCGCAGTGGTTGGGAGTCCGCCTGCCGATGCAGGGGATACGGGTTCGTGCCCCGGTCCGGGAGGATCCCGCGTGCCGCGGAGCGGCTGGGCCCGTGAGCCATGGGCGCTGAGCTTGCGCGTCCGGCAACGGGAAAGGCCACGACAGTGAGGGGCCCACATATCGCAAAAAAAAAAAACAAAAACTGAGTTTGGGCTTCCCTGGTGGTGCAGTGGTTGAGAGTCCGCCTGTCGATGCAGGGGACACAGGTTCGTGAAAAAAAAAAAAAAAAAGGAACATAGAGTGGACACCCATTGTCAAGAATACCTAGGTGAATAAAGCCCTGTAAAGTTCAATACCTATTTTATCTTCTTTTTCCTCTGAATTACGTCTCCTCAAATCCAAGTGGCAGCTGGGAGAGGGGCTTTGTTTAGATTCCCTCAGGTTGTGAGGCTTAGCTGTTATTTATCAGGGTATACGGGAGGCTTGGTTTTAAGCCCTCTTGCAAATTCCACATCCCGAGCAACCAGGCATACTCTTCTATTCATAGGAAGACTGCTAGCCTTCTCCTGAACTCAGCTGGGAGCTGTGGGTTGTTGGAGTAGACCATTTGGCACACACAGGGCCTCAGGTGCCACTGTCCCAGGGGCACTGGGAAAACAGCTGCAGTGGAGGGCACTCAGGAACGAGGGCTCAGCAATGGTGGTGGCTGCCAGTGCATTTTTCTCAGGACTCTGAATTCAGAAAATGTATCCATGGAAACTTACATCAGCCTTTTTAGGCTGAAGAACCGCACGCAACTGCAGATGATTAAATTCCAGTTTATGGTGAGGAGGCAGGTACTTGTCACACAGACACTGGGGACCACTTATCAGAGGTACCAGAGAGGCAGTCTAGCACGGGCTTGGTCACACAGGGGTTGGCAAATCTGGCCCTCGGTTTCTTTTTGTAAGGCCCAAGAGCAAGGAACAATTTTTAAATTTTAAAGGGGTTGTAAAAATAGAAAACAAAGGTGAATATTAGGACAGAGACTGTATGTGGCCACAAATGTCCAAAATATCTACTATCTGACACTTTACAGGAAAAGTTTACTGACCCCTGTGCTAGGAGGCTGGAATGGAGGACCTCCAGAATGCCTTCTGATGTTACAATTCTGGCTTGTTTCTCCCCTCTGGGTTCAAGACGCGGGCTCGTCCCCAGCACCCTAGCACTCTCTCCTCCCAGTCAGATTCCAGAGGTCCTGACTGGACAGAGTGAGTATGAACAGTGGATCAGCCTTGCTTTTCCTTAAACTCAGGCCCAGCTTCTCCTCTGCCCCTGCTGCAGTGCAGATAGCTCTGGCTTCCTGGGTCTCTTCCCTGTCCTGGCTCTGTCACTGTGGAGCAAAGGTGCCTGGAGGGGCTAGGAAATTAGAGGAGAAAAAAACGACCAGCCCAGGGCTGGGCCTTGCAGTTGACCGTTGTCGTATGTTCCCATCTGGCCAGGCCCTGGCTGCCTGGATATGTCCTGCATTATTCATCATGGTACTCATGGCAGGGTTGGCCAGGTCTCCAGGATTCTGGAAGGCCTTGGGGGAGGGCAGGCATGGCTGGAACAGTGAGGGTAACTGGGGGAGTGAGGCTGCATCGAAGATGGCTTGTAAGAAAGGCTTGCCATTCAGTGAGTTTGGCTTCTAATGTCATTCACTGAATACCATGATTCATTATTATTCATTAATGGATTCCTTCATTCATTTGACACATAATCACAAAGCACCAGGCCACACTGAGCAGCCAGAGATTCTGCTCTGAATGTAGTGGGCCCTGAAAAGTTGTGGTTTGGGGCAGGACTCCTGAGTGAGCGGTCAGCACGTGAGATTTGTGCAAAGGGGGGTGCGGAGGATATCAGCGTGGCCTGAGGCCTTGAAGTCTGGACTCTACCCACAGGGTGAACGAGGGGTGGGTCTTCGGGTGGAGATCCCACAAGTCTGAGCCCCAGCCAGCCCAGTCTGGCTGACAGAGGGAAGCAGTTCCCAGGAGAGGTCTGTGGCAGTACCCTCAGGACACAAAGTCAGTGCCCTGCTGGGTAGGAAGGCTGTTGCCTCAGGTCTCTGAGGGAAGAGCCCTTGCAAAGCTGCCATCCTACCCCTGCCAGATTTGCATGCCCCTTCTCTGCTTCCAAGGGCACTCGGAGCCCTCCTTGCTTGTCTTCCTGTCTCTGTCCACTCCTGAGACTGTGGTAGCTGTTGGGGCCGCTGAGGGGAACACTCAGGGCTGAGATGAACTCCCTCTGTGGTTGCCTTCTATCCCCTCACAAGTTTCTCACCTGGTACACGTGGCTGAGGAAGGAACCCAGGAGAGAGGCAGGCATCCGGGCTGGTCCAGTTGGGCCCATAGTCCCGGACTTTGGTTGAAACCACTAACAAGCTGCTACTAAGCAGGGAAACAAAAATGAGGGTGGAGTAAAGCCTGGGTTAGGGGAAACTGCCATGCTTTCTGGGCCTGTTCATTCCTCTGTGGAATCAGACTCAGGACCCCTAGGTTCACCTCCTACCTGGTTGGCGGGTTCTAGTTGAATCATCTGTCTTTGCTTCAGTCTTTGCAGGTGCGCCAGACTTAGACCAGTCTGTGTTGGGGAGCGGGTGGGAGGTAAGAGAGAGACACACTTGAGAGAGCTCACAGCCTGGACAGGAAGGACTCTAATGTGAGAGGCCCCAAGGCCTCAGCAGAGGGGACCTCAGCATGATGGGGTGGGGTAGTTAGAGTGTCAAATTATCAGGGGCTCCTAGAGATGCTCTAGGATCCCTTTAGGTCTTAAATGTATTATTTTTTAATTTTTATATACTTTTTGGTTTTTTCCCCTAAAATGTATTTTATGGTTCCACGGGCAAAACACTGAACTAGCCTCTAAGGGAAATATAATGAAAACAAAATGAAGTTGCCCAGTTGCCAAGGATCTCATAATCCAGTTATGGAGCAGACACTTCCTGAACGTCAGGACGGTGGTGCCATTGGCAGCATAAAGGCTGGTAGGTTCTGCCTGGGGTGCGAAGTTGCGGTGAGAGCTGCTTCAGCAGGGAAGGGTTAGTAGGACTCAGGGAGGGGGAGGAAGGGCCCCCAGGCCAGGGTAGGCGGAGCGGCTGTCTCTTCACCTCAGGCACTTCCGCCTACCAGCCCCCTGGTCCCGGAGCTCCAGGCCTTCTTGCAGGTGTCGTGTTCTGGTGAGAAGGCAGGAGGCCGAGTGGACAGAGGGTGAGGAGAGCCAGCAGGAAAAGGCCGTGAGGCGCAAAAACTAGGGTTCGCTGATGGATATCCAGGACAGATACTGACTGCTCGGCCTTTGCCCTCTGGCAGTTTCTAAACCAAGTAGCCAGTGAGGCTTAATGGAAGAGCGAAATGACTGTAGCCTTTGGGTGGCAGGTGCCTGAGGCCCTGCTACCGTCCTGTAGGGGCTGTTGTGGGACTGTTCCAGTCCATGGCCTCTCTGCCCCTTTTCCTCATCTGGAGGTATGGTCCTATAATCCCGAGGCCCCAGAGGTATTCAGGGTCCTAGATACAGAGAAGCACAGAACTGGACGGGAACTTCCGGCCCATTCTGCCCAGGGCTTGCACTTATGGAAGCCGGACCCTCTATCTAAGGCTCCCTGAATATTCAATGCCCTTGCGTCAAAGAAGCCACGCAAATTGCCAGTCTAAGGTCTACACTTGGCTGGGCAGGACCAAAGCTGAGGAGGTGGGTCTGGGAGGTGTGTAAGAGGAGCCTGAAGCCTTGGCGATATGTGTAGGGTACAGAAAGGTGACACAGCTGTACCAATTCAAAGAGAGAATGACTGGCCAGAAGCCTCCTCCAATCTGCTTCTCCCCAAACACACTCTGCCTCTACCCCTTCCCCAGGGAAGAATGTTTCACTTCTGCTCAGGAGGACCTAAGTGCTTCCAGGGCTGAGGGAACCTTGAGGGTCCACCTGGGCACTTGTGCCTCTTATCTGTAGGGGCCAGACCTGCCCCGTTTCCTAACTTGTCTCACCATACAGTCAGACAACTGTAAAAATAAAACATGTTTATTGCTGCAAAACCTTATTAATACAGGTCCATAATCTCTTACCCGAAACCCTTAGGGCCAGATGTATTTCAGAATTTAGAATTCTTTGGGCTTTAGAAAGCTACCCAGATATGGATGCTGAATATTACATAATACTACCAGAGGGGTCTGGGGTGACACCCCATAATCCCCCAGATCAATATTTCTGTGGAAAATTGTGAAAAGGCGCACTAGAGGAATAAATGAGCATGAATAACACTTTTTTTTGGGGGGCCACACCGCATGACATATGGGATCTTAGTTCCCCGACCAGGGATCCAACCTACGCCCCCTGCAGTGGAAGCACAGAACCTGACTTCACTTTAAGGTTTTTTGTTTGTTTTTCCTCCCACCTCTCTCCCAGGTCAGTTTTTTTTTCTTAGTTTTAGTTTAATATTTATTTATTTTTGGCTGCATTGGGTCTTAGTTGTGGCACATGGGATCTTTCCTCGTGGCACACAGGCTTCTCTCTAGTTGTGGTGCGCAGGTTCCAGAGTGAGCAGACTCAGTAGTTGTGGTGCACAGCCTCTCTAGTTGTGGCGCACGGTCTCAGTAGTTGCGGCTCATGGGCTTAGTTGCCCCGCGGCATGTGGGATCTTAGTTCCCCGACCGGGGATCGAGCCTATGTCCCCTGCATTGGAAGGCAGATTCTTAACCACTGGACCACCAGGGAAGTCCCCCAGGTCAGGTTATGATGACAAAGTTAGGAAGAAACTTCTGGCTTTTGGCGTTTTTCTTGGATTTCAGAATTGCAGATAATGGATTGCAGACCTATACTTGCTTGCCTGTTTACAGAACAGCACAGTTGTCATTGAGACTTTTGGTGCAGTGGCCAGACTACCTGGCCTCACATCCCAACCCTGGCATGAACCAGCTGTGGGACCCTGGGCCTCAGTTTCCTCACCTGTAGCAAAGGAGTATTAATTCTCCCACACAGGTGTGCTTTGAGGATTAAACAGCTTAGTATACAGTACAGTGCTCAGAGCCCTGCTTAGTATGTGGTTTGCTCAGCATATATGGAACATGACAACATCACTGAGAAAGACAGACATTTAAGACACGTCTTCAGGACAATCTGATAATTACAAGCTCACTGCCGAGGTCCTGCAGGCCACCAGGGCAGGCTGAATCTTTTTCTAGTATTACAGTCGTTCACATCCTCAGGCTCGGAGCCTCCCAGGGCTGCAGACACGGAGGTTTCAAAAGTCCCCACAGGAGGCTCTGTCACACCTTGGGGTCAGCTGAAGGGGAGGCAGAGGGTGCCCTGGGAGGGGTCAGGCCTTGTGTCCTTTATGACAGTGGAGCACTTCCTCTGTCTGCCAGGGCTCTGGAGTCCCAGCCCCTTAGCACATCAAATGGCCGTGAGACTGGATTCTTGTTCACAGAGGAGACATGGGGTTTCTGCTCCACTGAAAATGCAAAGGTGAGGCTGGGCCTTCTCCAGACATATCCTTCACAAGCATTTCCACAGGACACAGTGAAAAGGGGTCTTTCCCTTATTGTAAAAGTAACACGTGCTTATTGCAAAAATTCAAATCATTCAAAAGGACGGGAAATAATGGAAAATATGGCCTGTGTTGTTTCTCATCCTCCAGCTGCCTGGGACCAACGAACAAGCCCCCAGGCACCTGTCTCTCTGAGCTTCTCCTCATATACACAAGGACACCCACACACCACACATACACTCACCCTCACATACACCCTATATCCTCTCACCCTCACACATACACACCCACACACCCTCACATACACATGTTCCCACCCTTGCCGCCTCCCCTACACCCTCACAGCCCCAACACTCTAGTCTTCCCCAAAGCGGATCAGACATACATAAAAGAACACACTTATAAATGAGGCAGGTATTCAGCCATTTCTTGCTGACGCTAGCACGTGCATGAAGGATGCTGCCCCTGTAACTCTTTGACTGTTGTTCTGGTTCTTTCCTGACTGCCCAGACCCTTGGTTTTCACGTTCGGGAAGTGGGAATGAGAATAACATAGCCAAACTCTCACAGGGTGCCTGAGAAGCTCAAGTGGGATTTACACTAACATGAAATCATTTTGCAAATTGTCAAGTGTAAAACAATCTGAGGAATTACTACGGCCCTTCTCCCCATCCCCGAAACGGGAAATAATTAGACTTTTAAAAGGACTTCAGGAAGATGGCAAAGCTATCCTAGTGGCACAGACCACTCGTAACGAGACTGATAGGGGTGAGGACGCCTCAGTTTGGGGGTGGGGTGGGCCCTTCACAGTCAGATTTCATACCAGCCAGCCAGTGCCGGGGGCCTTCAGGTCCCCAAACACCCCACAAAACACCTCCTTGATCTGTGACGGTGACCTTCTGTCAGCAGATGAGTTGAGTAGCCCCTGCTCTTGCTGGGCTTTGGGAATTATGGGGGTCCTCTCCACCTGCAGGGAGAAAGGAGGGAGGTGACCCCAGCTCCAGGATGGTGGGATGGGGCAGGAGGCTGAGGCCAGGGAAAGCACCCACCCCATGCCCCGCCCCCATCCTGAGTTCCAAGGCATCCCCGCCATGCTTGAACACCTGGGGCTTCCTCTCCCCAACTGGTCCATCCCACAGTCACCTGGGGCTTGCTCGTAAGATTCCTTATTCCTGGCTGTGGGGAAAGAGAACACAAGAGAGGAGGTGGGTGGTGTGTTCCCACATTATCCCTCCCGCTCCCACTGTGGGCCCTTCCCAAAGTCAGGCCCAGTGGTCTCCCCTGACTGTGGGATCTGCAGGGTCCTCGGGGTGGTGAGCAGCTGTGGGGTGGGGACGTTTGGGCTTTTCCACAGGTGGGGGACGGGGCAGGACCTCAGCAGTAGTTGCTGCTCCCCAGGAGGGAACAGTTCTAGCTGCAGGGATGGGAGCACAGCATTCTTCCCCATAAGGCTGGACCAGCCAGAGGGCCTCCCACTCCTTTGTTTCTTCCCCACCTACCTTGAATGCACTTGGTCAAGATCACACCACCAACAACCACCAGCAAGACCAGGATGAGGGAGATAACCGCGGCAGTAAGTCCAGGATGAGAGGACTCTAAGAAAAGACAGAGAAAAGGGGCGCCCCCCCACCCCCAGTCCATGGGACTGTCTCCAGGTGCCCTGGGCCCTCCCCAGCCCCTCCTCACCCGCTCCGGGCCAAGCCCCAGCTCCTCACCCCAGGACACAGTGAACGTGTGGTTCAGGCTGGAGTGCTGCACGCGGCAGGTGTACTGGGCCTCTTTCCCCGCCGGCACCCACACAGCCGCCCACGTCTGATAGGTGCCGTCCCCACTGGGGCGTGTCTCCGCATACTCGGAGTCCAGTTCCTTCTCCCCCAGCCACCAGCTCAGCAAGATGTTGTGTGGATAGAAGCCCAGGGCCCAGCACCTCAGGGTGGTGCCGCCATCCTTGGCCGAGTGCTCTGTTATCTGCACTGTGGGTGGCTCTGCAGGGAGAGGGGGAGCGAGGAAGGGTGGTGAGTGCCTGCGCTCTGCCCATCCCTCATGCTTAATCCCGGGCTCCTCCCGCATCCTCCAGGGCGGAGGACAAGGAAATAGGGACAGGGTCTCTCTCCAGGGGAGGCACCCAATTACTGCTGCAAGCAGGGACAACCCGTTGCCCACCATCCCAGAGGGGCACTGGCCCGGGAACTTCCATGAGGGGGATATGACTTCCTGACCCCAACCTCCAAGGAGGTCTAGGGTTTTCTCAGAGACTTGACATACTTCCCCCTGTGACTTCCTGCATATAGGAGGTGCCTAATAAGACTTTGTTAAATGAGGGCAAGAAGCATCATACTTCTCTGACCCTATAATGAGAATGGTTATGACTGTGGGCTCCAGAGATGGACATCCTGGCCATGAAGCCCAGTCTGACTCTGGTCCACAGCCCTCTGCCAGCGCTCAGGGCCTTCCTTCAACATTCCTTCCACTCAGAGTTCGAGTTCCAAATGACGTAATTCAGGGGTGATAGTTCATTTTCTGTATCCACCCCCCCGGGCCACGGGATGCCCAAGCATTTGGTCAAACATCTTTCTGGGTGTGTGATGGTGTTTCTGGGTGGTATTAACATTTGAATCAGTGGACTCAGTAAAGCAGATTGCCTTCTGCAATGTGCGTGAGCCCATTCCCCGAGCTGAAGATCTGAACGGGACAAGGAGGCTGAGTAATAGGGAGCTCCTCTAGCCTGACTACTGAGCTGGAACACGGGTCTCTCCTGCCTTGAGACTCAAAAAATGAAACACTGGGCTTCCCTGGTGGCGCAGTGGCTGAGAGTCCGCCTGCCGATGCAGGGGACGCGGATTCGTGCCCCGGTCCGGGAAGATCCCACATGCCGCGGAGCGGCTGGGCCCATGAGCCATGCCCGCTGAGCCTGCGCTTCCGGAGCCTGTGCTCCGCGACGGGAGAGGCCACAGCAGTGAGAGGCCCGCGTACCGCAAAAAAAAAAAATGAAACACTGACTCTTCTTGTGCCTTGAACTTTCTGGCATTCGCACTGGAACTACACCATTGGTTCTCCCGGTTCTCAGGCCTTTGGTCTCAGACTGGAACTGCAGCATCAGCTCTTCCTGGGTCTCCAGCTTCCTGACTGCAGATCTTGGAACTTCTCTACCTCCATAGTCATGTGACCCAACTCCTTAGAACACATCTCTTTTTTTCTCTCTGTGCATCCTGTGGGTTCTGTTTCTGTGGAGAATCCTGACTAATCTACCAGGTGAAGGACAGAAGATAACACCTGGTGCTGAATGAGAGTTCCACACTACTTATTCAACGCACACCAATGTTTGCTTTGGGGAGGCAGCAGGTATTATTACCATCCTCATTATACTGATGAGGAAACTGAGGCACAGAGAGGGCAAGTAACTTGCCCAAGGTCACACAGCCAGCAAATCCTGGAGCTGAGCTGTGTATCTAGAGGCTAGGCTCCAGCGCCTGAGCCCTGAACCACCACGCTCTGCTCTTATAATCACATCTTCTGCTCCTGTTGTTATCTGTCCTGTCCTCCCTTTGAGGAATATCCTCCCCATTACCTCAACTGATTCACATCCCACTACTCAATCACCAGACATCACGGTGTGCTGGGTGCTCTGATCAGCCCCACCCCCAGCAGCCTCCCTGACCACCACAGCCACGAGGCTTTCACCCTCGGCACCCCAAAGCACCCACCTTCCCTAGTGTCCATCCCAGCCCTTGTGTCTCCAGCCCTGCCGACTGGGTTCAGGGGAAGTTTGCGATGCACCTGGAGTCTGGGGAGCATGTTTAGCATGAGGGGTATGAGGGAGGAGACAGGCAAAGGGTTTCAGTTTCCCTGGCAGTCCCCAGTGGTCCAGGGAGTGGTGAGGGATGCTATCCCCTGGGGCCTGGGGTCTGTTTCCCAAGGAGCAGAGCCAAAGGATGTTAACCCCCAAAAGGACTTTATAAGCACCTAGTTTAACCCACTCGCTCTGTAGGTGAACAAAATGAGGCCCAGAATAAGGGGGTTTATTCTCCAAGACCACACTGGGACAGGGGAGACTCCAGAACTCCCCACTCCACCTCACTTGGGGTGAAGGCCTGTGGTCTGAGCTTTCTTCCTCCTCTGCAGGAAAAAGTTGTTGGCTAGCTGACCATCTTTCTGGGTCCCAGTGGGCTTGTCTGAGCCAGGGGGACACTGCCTGCTTCCTCACTCCCCCCGCCCCCACCAAAGGCTTCTCTGTCAAATGGGATGGCTCTTGAGAATGGTAGCATGGGGCCATTCTGCATTGCCACAGGGTGGGCCTTACCTCTCCGGCTGAATCTCTGGCCTCCCAGCTCCAGGTATCTGTGCAGAGAGGCAAGGCAGGGGCCTTCCAGGTAGGCCTTGTCATACTCTGCGTAGCAGCGCTCTGTCTCCCACCAGTGCTTGGTCCGCATGGCCATGGGCTCAGCTGACACCCAGCTCAGGGTTTCCAGGTCCAGCGACAGGTGGTCCTGCCCATCGTAGCCAAACTGCCAGAAGCCCCTGTAGCTGCCGTCTTCCTGGATCTCACAGCCGAACATGCGCTGAGTGCTGTGCATACCTGTGTGTGCAGGTAAGAAGGCTTTGGTTAGTGGTGACTGGGGGTGTCAAGTCCCTGAGAGGCACGGAGAAGCCTACCACCCAGAGGGGCCTCCAAAGGGTGGAGGGACAGGGTGTCAGCATTTAAAAAACAAAAACAAAAACAAAAACTGGGGCTTTCCTGTGGTGCAGCGGTTAAAAATCCGTCTGCCAATGCAGGGGACAAGGGTTCTAGCCCTGGTCTGGGAAGATCCCACATGCCATGGAGCAACTAAGCCCATGCACCACAACTATTAAGCCTGCACTCCAGAGCCCGTGAGCCACAACTACTGAAGCCCGTGCGCCTAGAGCTTGTGCTTTGCAACAAAAGAAGCCACCGCAGTGAGAAGCCCGCGCACCACAACGAAGAGTAGCCCCCGCTCGCCGCAACTAGAGAAAGCCCACATGCAGAACCGAAGACCCAATGCAGCCAAAAATAAATAAATAAAATAAATAAGTTTATTTAAAAAAATCTCCCAAGTAAGTTTGATAAGCAGCCTGGGCTGAGAAACCTGCTGGGCCTCTCATGTGGGACGAACACTCAAGTTCATATTTAGACACATCCTTATTTCATATCCCACACTACTTACGGGTGTATAATGTCCTCAGTGCTAAGACTACGTCATGCCATGCTTATCCTGGGGGCCCTGGGCTGATGCACAGCCCTTCCCAGGCTCAGTCCTTTATATCTACTCTTTCTTTCTTTTTGCGATACGCGGGCCTCTCACTGTTGTGGCCTCTCCCGTTGCGGAGCACAGGCTCCGGACACACAGGCTCAGCGGCCATGGCTCACGGGCCCAGCTGCTCTGTGGCATGTGGGATCTTCCCGGACCAGGGCACGAACCCGTGTCCCCTGCATCGGCAGGCGGACTCTCAACCACTGCGCCACCAGGGAAGCCCTATATCTACTCTTTCTGAGGCCTCTGGGGACCTGAGGCTTTTAGTCTGGTCATTTGGGTGTGTCTGGCCACAGACCAGAAGGGTGTTGTGTCAACGAGCTGTGCTCCATAAGCACTTTATGGAGAATTAGCAGCAGCCTTGGTGGTAGCTGTAAGCTCGCTACTGCTGAGATGGGGAAGCTGAGATGGCATCTTGAGGACCTGGGGTGGGCAGGTGTGATTTGAGGGTGGTGCGTGAGGCAGGGAAAAGCCTCGCCCAGTCTGCTGAGGTCCAGAGCCCTGGCTAGCCAAGTGGAGAGGGGGAGCTATCATGGGCCCTCTGCTCCTGTGGATGCTTGCTTCACTGGCCTGTGGGCTGGCTGCTGAAGCCCTGATTCTGAGGTCCTGAGGCCCCTGCTTGGCTGTGGGGGAAGGAGACTGAGAAGAGCCAAGTATCAGAAGCTTGCCCCACACCCTATGATGGGCATGGCTGCCTCGAGGGTCAGTGTGCAGAGCGCGAAGCATGGGGAGTCTGCCCAACGCACCGCTGCTGTGGTTGTGGTAGCCCATCACCGTCCACATCTCCACCTGCTGCACCTCCGCCCATTTCTCGTGCTTCCTGGTCTCCGTCTCCCAGTACTGGGCATCCATTGGCGTCATCCATGGGGCCTGGGGCTCAGCCTTGCCCACACGACTGTCAAACCGGATGAAGGGCTGGTCGTCCACGTAGCCTACAGCCAGAAACTTAGGGAGGCTTGGGCCTGGCTCTGATAGGGTCAGGTAGTAGTAGTGGAGCAAGTGTGTCCCTGTGGAAACACAGGCTGGTCTCAGGCTCACATGGACTGCCTGGGTCTGCACTGGGTGGGGGTTGGGGGTGGTGGTCAGTGTACTGGGTAGGGTTGGCAATGGAAACGTATCCAGAGAATCCGTTATCAGCAAGAACTGGGAATTTCAGTGGAAAAAATAAGGGCATACAAAGAGTTTAAATATAGACAGAATCAGTCAAACACTGAGAACGAAGTTCATGCAGTAAGTCTCATGGATTTTATTCCCAGAAAGTTTCTCAGCTCTTCACTCAGAGCCTACTTACTCATACTTTATACTCATACTTTTTTTTTTTTTTTTTTTTTTTTATTATTATTTTTTTATTTTTTTTGCGATATGTGGGCCTCTCACTGTCGTGGCCTTTCCCGTTGCCGGATGCGCAAGCTCAGCGCCCATGGCTCACGG
>NW_006788006.1:333370-343511 GCF_000442215.2 Lipotes vexillifer | reverse complement strand
TTTTTTTTTGCTGTACGCGGGCCTCTCACTGTTGTGGCCTCTCCCATTGTGGAGCACAGGCTCCGGACGTGCAGGCCCAGCGGCCATGGCTCACAGGCCCAGCCGCTCCGCGGCATGTGGGATCTTCCCGGACCGGGGCACGAACCTGTGTCCCCTGCATCGGCAGGCGGACTCTCAACCACTGCGCCACCAGGGAAGCCCTATACTCATACTTTATACTCATCTCTAATAAGTATGATTGTCTGGTTTCCCATTTCACAATTAAAAAGATTTCTTTTTAGGAGTTGGTTGTTTGGAAGCTTAATTTATGTGGAATTATTCATTGCCCAGACATGCCTGGGAAAGGTTGGCTATCATTCTTAGCTTGAATCACTGCCGCCAAGCTGGTGGCATCTTGACTCCATTCCCCACTCCCTCCTGCTCCCACAGCAGACGTTACTAGTCAATCTCTTTTCTCTTTGAGTCCAAATGCTGCCTCTCTACTATGTTTCCAAAAGCGCCAACTCATCAATTAAACTTGGTGCTGGAGATGAAATCTACTTAGCAGCCAGTCCTGACTCAAGCTATTAAAACAAATGCTGTATCTTAAGAAACTCAGGCCACATTTCTCAGAGATATCCCTGGCTTACTCTCTTACCTAATTTTTTTTTTTTTTTTGTGGTACGCGGGTCTCTCACTGTTGCGGCCTCTCCCGTTGCAGAGCACAGGCTCCGGATGCGCAGGCTTAGCGGCCATGGCTCACGGGCCCAGCCGTTCCGCGGCATGTGGGATCCTCCCGGACCGGGGCACGAACCCGTGTCCCCTGCATCGGCAGGCGGACTCTCAACCACTGCGCCACCAGGGAAGCCCTCTTACCTAATTTTTAAAAAATTTTTGCTCAGAAGTTTTTATCCCTCAACATTCCTGTCCCTGTTATTTTTCTCCATAGCACTACACTTCCAAGAGAATATGCACTTTGTTTGTCTTGTTAATGGTCTGTCTCTCCTTTGCAGTGTAAGCTCCCTAAGGGCAGCGATTCCTGTATGGATTGTTCTGTTTCCCCAGCACCTAGATTAGCTTCTGGCACACAGTAGGTGCTCGATGGTTGAGCATTCAAGTGAGAAAGGAGAAGTCAAACACATCTCCACACTCACAGCTCTTTTTTTACTGCCTTCTTGTTATTTCAGGCCACACCAAACTCTGCCCAGGCCCTCTGCACCTGCTTGTTTCTTCTGCCCTGGGCACTCCCCTCTCTGTTTTCTCTCAGCCAGTTTCCTCATTCCTCAGGTTGCAGTAAGGTGTCCTCTCCTCCAGGAAGTCCTCCTGATTTCAGCCTGATGTCCCTCAGAGGGGTCTCAATAGTGTCCTGTGCTCCCTGTGAAACTGTGGACTCCATGAGGGTGGGCAATACATCTGACTCTGTCATCGCTGTTTCCCCAGGGCCTAGCAGCACAGCTGGCACACAGTGAGCGCTTACTTCTGGCCTTTGTTGAACTGGACAAAAAATAAGAACATGAATGGCAGTGACAATAATCACAGCTGCCATTTTTGGAATGACCACTGGGTGCACTGGTTTAACTGCTCCTCACTCACTATCTCAGTTGATCTTTACAATAAACCCGCCCTTTAGTGAACACACTTCTGGGTGACACTGAGTGGCTGGGGACACATGAGAAGGCCCCTCCCCATGGCATCTCTCCACTCTCTGCCCTCCCAAGACACCATCCTGGCTGCAATTTAAGATGGCTCAGCTCTGCTCATCCTGGCAGCCTAGATCATATGGCCCAGCAGGGCCCACCCACCCTGCCGCCCCACTCAGCAAGTACTTTCTGAGCACCTACCGTTTGGCTATCTCCGAGGCCTTGGGGACGCTGGGATAACCCAAAGAGCCCGAAGTGCCTGCTCTCAGGAAGCTTACATGAATGTAGGATAAGCAAGATAAATGAGTAAAAGGTATGGTAGGCTGGATAGTGATAAGTGCTGAGGGAAAAAAATAAAGCAGAGATATACAAAATGTTAGGGGAGGAGTTGAAATTTTTAGATAGAATGGGCAGGGAAGGCCTTCCCAGAAAGGAAACTATTAAAGAACTAAAGGAACCAGCCTGTAAAGATCTGGGAGACAGAATTCCAGGTCTGCAGCGGGGAAAGTCAGTGCAAAGGTCCTGAGGCAGGAGCATGCTTGGGGTGTTCTGAGGCTGCTGCAAGAATGCAGGGGAAAAATAAAATGGTGGTGTGATTCAGTGTAGTAGGTGTAGGGGTGAAAGAAGGGGCTGAATTCTGACTCCTTCCCAGGCTTGTCCAGATGGTGTCTGGAATGGCCTGGATATAGCCCTCTGGCCTAGCCCTCCCTGCCACGAGGGCTCTGGTTCCTGGCATCTGCTCTGCCCTGGACTGCTTCACCATGGCCTACATCCTGGCACCTGGTACCCATCCTGAGAGTCAAGGACCTGCTTTTAGGGCAAGTTCATGATTGTGACACCCTCAGCTGACTTCCAGGTACCACCTCCCATGTATCCAGGGAGGGGCCTGCCATCCCTTCCTCTCTGAAAATCCCACTGCTCTCTGCTCTGCCTGCCAGATGGTCTTGAGAAGCCAGCCGGCTCTCTGCAGGGGCTCACACCCTGCCCATTCCCATCTCTTCCCCAGGAGGACAGTCTCAGCTGGGACTAGGCTCCCACTTGCTAACTGGGCCCAGGAGGGATCATCATGCCTTAGGCTGCAGCCCAGAGTGTGGCAAAAGAAGCCGAAGGAGGCCATCTCCTGGCTTTGGAGGTGATACCACCTGCCAGGCTGGGGGGTCAGTGCCAGGCACTGTGGGAACATGGCAGGAGGAAGTGGGGGACACACAGCAGGCGTCCAGGGAGATCTGCTTCTGCTGTGACATGGCCTAAGGAAGTGGCTACATGCCCATCGTTGCTTCAGGGTCTGTTTGTATCATCAGCTTCCCACCCCGACCCCCTCCACTGCCACCTCCTGGTCACTGGGCCATGTGGCCAGCCCCCAACAAGGAGCAGTCCTGCACCCGCTTTGGCCCAGCCTTTTACCTCCTCTGACTGTGGTGGAGGAGGGAGGAGGCCAGCCCCTTTCCCACTCTGCCCAGGAGACTTTTTTTGCATCTGCCTCACTTGTAGCACTGCCAGTTCCTAGCCGCGCGGCCTTGAGGAAGTTATTTCACAGCTCCAAGCCTTGCTGTGCTCATCTGTAAGTGGGTGCAATTAGCTGACCTGCTCCAGAGTGCTAGAGCATTCAGTGAGATAATGAAAATAAGCAAGAAGTACCCGCATGGAGACCTCATCGTCTTAGTCTAGAGCTTTCCTATTCTGAAGGGAGAGGTGGCCGTGGGAAGGAGAGAGCTGGAGTCGGGGGTGGGGAAAGATGACCGAGTGAGGGGCCAGCTCGCTGGAGGTCAGGTCTCATGCCCTGGGACACCCTCCAAAGGCTCTGGCCTCTGTGTCCTCTACCCTGGCAGAGTTCCCCCGCCCCAAGACAGTCCACCAGATTCCCAGACTGTGCACACGGCCTCCTGCAGACTGGGGGCTCCTGGCCTCCACCATCCTACCCCCTTGTTCGGCAGGTAGGCACGATCTTACTTGTAGGCCATGGCTTCTCTTCCAACTTCAGGTGTGCCAGTTCTGCCATCACCACCTTTGCCCTGGCCGCCGGGCTATCGGCCACCAAGGGCAGCCCCCAGGGACTCTCTGCAAGGGAGAAATGGAAAAGGGAAGTATGAATCTCGAGGCATAAACATCCTACGCATCCTTGTGTTTGCTGGGAGAGACAGTACGGGGTGACGGTGAGAGGCACGTTGAAAGGGAAGAGGGGCGTGGGGCCTTTGCCACAGAAGTGGCTGGAAACTCCGCCCAGCATCCAGGCACAAAGCCAGCAGGGCTGAGCTCTGGGCCTTGGTGCCAGGCGTGGTTCCTGAGCTTTACAAGTATTGATTCGTGGTGTTTTCCCTGTGTTCCTGAGAGGCAGGTCTTGACTGTTCCCACTTAGAGAGGAGGGAAACAGGACTGGGCTTTGCTAGAGGTTCTCCATCCGGCTCCCCAACACTGCTTTGACAATCCTGCCATTGATATGGATTTAGTGGATTTGGGGGTAAGGGAGGGCTGGACACTGGCGGGCGTTGAAAACTCCCAGGTGATTCTCATGTGCCGCCCAGGTACTCCTGGCTCTACCTGGCTCTGCCCTGCCCACCTGCTCAGCTGCGCCAGCCCTGACCTCTCCGCTTGCAATATTACTCATTTGACAAATATCTATTGAGCACCTACTACAAGCCAGGCACTGAGCCAGGTGGGGGTGTGTGTGGGGACAGAGAGACAGACGTAGCCCCCGGGGAGCTCAGGTCTGGCAGGGAAGGGGACAACTGAGCAATTAAACAAGCAGATCCAGTAAGGCCAGTGGGGGCTGACAAGTGTCGGGGAGCAGAAGTACCAGGTGCCGGGGGCATCCTGGGGCAGAAGGGTGCTGAGGTCAGGGGTCTTGTAGGCTGAAACCTGGAGGAGACCTCACCAGTATGAGTTACCAGGCAGGAGGGTGGGTGAGGCGGGAAGAAAATTTTGGGCTCGTGTGAGTCTAGTGTAGTTTCAGAACTTGCTGCATCAGCCTCACCTGGGGAAATGCAAATTCTTGGGCCCCAGCCCTACAGAGTCAGAAGCTCTGGGGGTGGGTCCTAGCTTTCTGTAGTTCAGCAAGCCCTCTGGGTGATTCTAAGGTTTGAGAACTGCTCTAGGCAAAAGCAGTAGCACATGGGAATGCCTGGAATGAAAAAGAGTGTGGTGTGTTCACGAAAACCAAGGTCAAGGGACGACTACAAATGCAAGAGATGAGTCTGGGGAGGAAAAAAAGGGCTAGCTTGCCTCTTCGTGCCTCCGTTTCTCCTTGAGGCCAAATTGGGTCAGGTCCTACGGGCTGGAGTTCAAGGGCAAGGTCTGGGCCAGAGAAAGGGTGTGGCTGTGGACAGCACGGAGGGGACCCTGAATCCCTGGCTTAGATGAACCTGAGATGGAGTGCAGGAAGGGGGAGGCAGAGTAACAAGGGCATGCAGAGTCCCATGAGGAGGGTGGAAATGGGAAGAGGGAGACCAGAAGCAGTCTCAGTGGTCATGGCCCTTGAAGTTCTATAGGACTGGCCTCTGCAGTCCCTCCCCTAGCCTGCCCTTGATGCTGCTCCTGTCTCGATGCCAGCTGGTTGCCCAGGCCAGATACCCAAGAGTACGGCCCTTACCCTGCTCTCACCCCCACTCCCCAGGCCCTAATTCCAGCTTTGCTGTAGTAACCAGCTTTGTGATCATTTACCTCTACTTAATCTGTCTCTCACAGTTTTGATCCCAAGGGCCACGGATTAGTTCTGCCATCTCCTCTCATCCGGCCAGGACTCCCTGCCTCAGCTTTTGCCGAGGCAGCATGGGCTCTAGAGCCAGCCTGGAATCCAAATCCTAACGAGCCATGAGACTCTGTGAGACCCTGGGTAGCCGGTTAACCTCTCTCTGAGCCTCAGTTTCCCTATCTTTACCATGGGGATAATAATTGAATCCTTGTCATAGGGTGCTGCTATGAGGCTTAGAACTCCCTGCTGCATGACTCATGACATCTGCCCCTTGAAATCCACTTCCTCATTCCCCACTTCCTGCAGGGAAAGCCTGGCACCCAGGAGTATTTGAGGGGGCTTGCTGGAGATGCCTAGCTACCTCCCTGCCATGTGCCATCTCTTTCCTACAGTTTGGCACACACCAGGGTCACCCTCCATTCCTTCCCTCCTCCTTGGCTTGGGGACCTGTCCCCCCGGGCCAGCCTTGACCATTCCCCTCACAAGGCTACAGGGTCTATGCACACACACCCATGACCATCCCTGCCATGCAGAACTGGAATCGCCTATGCGCCCCTGTATCACCCCTGGGGGGAGCTGTAAGAAGGATCCTCAGGGGCTGTGTGAACCTGAGAACAGGACTGGTTACAGTCTTGGCCCAGAGAAACAGTATAACCAGTCCTGGTTTTCAGGTTCACAGCCCCACTTCCCTGGGGTCCCTGTTCCAGGGACACTGGCCAAACTCGTCCCCATCCCTGGCTCCATTCTCTCCACTGATCTCCTGCCCAGGCATCCAGGGTGATTCTCCTTCAAGTATTTCCCATGGGGAGCTGAGGGCTGAATCCTCCTGGAGGTGCATCCTATTGCGTTCAGGAGCCTCAGCTTGGAGGGAAAAAATAACCTCTTTATTTTCACTAACCTCTAGCCGAAGTTTGGCCTTTCTCCCATATGCTGAATGGAGGCAACAGAGCTCAGCAGGATTTGCAGAACCTGTGCTTTTGTCTCTGATAGAAGCCACAGATGGTTTCGAATCACGTGAGAGTTGTTGCAGACACCTGGAAATGTGCTTTACCCTCACTACTTCCAAATTCTAGGAATTGTTGCTATTTAATGCACTCTTTAATGCGCTAACTTAGAAGCACATATATGACATATCACAAACTTATATATCTAGGTAAATTTTTTAGTAGCTTTATAAAAACATAATTGGGTTCCTTTGGAATCCTATGTATTTCATTTTATGTGTTAAAAACATTCTGAGACAGGGTCCAAGCACAAAAAAAGCCAAGAACTCCGACTCTGGATCCCAGTGCTGCCACCTAGCGCCCGCTCGTGGCCCTATTTTAAATCTGTAAACTGTAAATTTTGTATGTTCTAAGAGCCGAAATGGCTTCTTGGACGTGAAGCCCTTAGAACAGAGCCTGGAATAAAGGACATCAGCTATTATTACTGCCATGATGGTGGACACTTCCCGCCTGTGCTAATAAACTTTCGGGCATCTGTGCGGTCAGGGTGGGCGGTGCTCGGTGGGAGCGGTCGGGAATCCCGGGGGAGGTCCGGCCCTGAGGTTTTGCGTGCAGAACGGAAATGGCTAAAGGATGGAAATTCCCCGCTAGGTCAGAAAAATCCTTGTCGCTCCGCATCACCCGCCACCTCAACAAGGGGCTGCCCGGGCAACCCGAGAGAACCTCGCCAAGGAGCCAGGGAGACCTATAGCGATGCGCAGGTGCCTCGCCGAGCTAGCAGGCAGAGGCTGTGCAGGCGGCGCTCAGGTTCCTGCCTCCACGGAGCTTCCCCAGGGCGTCCCCAGCGGCGTCCTCCAGAGAGGCCAAGGGACCCCCAGGAAACTGTGGCGTCGGCTGGGTCCCGGGCGGGGGAGGGGGGGTTACTGCCAGCCCCCGCGTCCCGCCAGCCCCCCGGGGTCCCCACCCTCCTGACCGCTCAGTCCGATCAGGGGTCTGAAATGGGAGGCGGCAAAACAGGGGCCCTGCCTAGCCCGGGGCTCAGCGACCCCTGCGATCTTGGATCAGCTCTTCAATTCACCATCCGGCCCCCTCCCCCAAACCCGGAATAGCTTCCGCGTTCTTGGCGGATCTCTCCCTAGCACCGCCGCAGGCGCGAGGCTGGGGGACGATTGGGGGTCCGCCCCGGCTCCCACACCACTCCGCCCGGTTACCTGCTGCGCCCTCCCGCACCAGTTCCGACAGCAGCAGCAGCAGCAGCGATGGTGGCGGCGGCGACCGCCGGTCCCGCGCACTCCCGGGACTCTGCGGCCGCCTGATCGGCAGCCTCACGCGCTGCCCCAGGGTGCCGGTCCCCATGGAGTCCGTCTTCAGCTGTGGGGCAGGGGCCTCGTGCCAACGCCGGCCGACGTCCGACCGTAGGACGCGTCCCTCGCCGGGGTCCGGGCGGGAGAGCGCTCAGTGCCCCCAGGGCCGCGGCAGCTGCGACCCCGCCCTGGCTCAGGTTCAGGCTCCGGCCGGGCTCTGGCTGCGGCTCCCCCGCACACACCCTGGGGCCCGCCCGCAGGTCCTTGATGGCGCCCTCTGGTGGTCTCGGGAAAAGAAAACATGAAAAAAACACACAATCGTTTGTGGTAATTGTGAAACACAGCACATATGCTTCTTTACTGCCTCACGAAACGAGACCACGAGACCAGGCAGTGAAGCTCAAGTTACAGCCATTTCGAAAGTCGGGCGGTGTCTGAGACAACTGTCATGTGATTCGAAAACACCTGTGGTTTCTGTTGGGACCGAGGCAACGGTCCTGCTAACACCACTGAGCTCTACCTCTACTCATCACAGGATGAATGGCTACATTTCAGCTAGAAGTTAGTGAAAATAAAGGTTATTTTCCCCATCTGGGTTCACAGACCCCCTGAATTCTGACCAGGGATTCCCATGTTCAGGATAATAGTTTTCAGCTGGGCCTTTTCTGATATTTGAAAATTCATAGGAAGAGCTTTGGTGATCCTGATTGGGGCGAGTGAGGGGAGCAATTTACACAACAGAGGGAAAGGCCAGAAGCACAGCTTTGCGCTGTCTTGGGGCCACCACACACATGGTGTCCTGCCAGGCCAACAGGAGAGGAGAAGCCGGATTGTAACGATCTGAGTCTAGAGCACAACGTTTGTTGAGTTTTAATATTGTCAAAAGAACACAAGGAGGGGCAAGAATAGAGGAAGTTGGGCATCAGAAAAATCTAGTTAATCGAGGGACTTCCCTGGTGGCACAGTGGTGAAGAATTTGCCTGCCAATGCAGGGAACACAGGTTCGAGCCCTGGTCCAGGAAGATCCCACATGCCGCAGAGTAACTAAGCCCGTGCACCATGGCGGCGGCGACCGCCGGTCCCGCGCACTCCCGGGACTCTGCGGCCGCCTGATCGGCAGCCTCACGCGCTGCCCCAGGGTGCCGGTCCCCATGGAGTCCGTCTTCAGCTGTGGGGCAGGGGCCTCGTGCCAACGCCGGCCGACGTCCGACCGTAGGACGCGTCCCTCGCCGGGGTCCGGGCGGGAGAGCGCTCAGTGCCCCCAGGGCCGCGGCAGCTGCGACCCCGCCCTGGCTCAGGTTCAGGCTCCGGCCGGGCTCTGGCTGCGGCTCCCCCGCACACACCCTGGGGCCCGCCCGCAGGTCCTTGATGGCGCCCTCTGGTGGTCTCGGGAAAAGAAAACATGAAAAAAACACACAATCGTTTGTGGTAATTGTGAAACACAGCACATATGCTTCTTTACTGCCTCACGAAACGAGACCACGAGACCAGGCAGTGAAGCTCAAGTTACAGCCATTTCGAAAGTCGGGCGGTGTCTGAGACAACTGTCATGTGATTCGAAAACACCTGTGGTTTCTGTTGGGACCGAGGCAACGGTCCTGCTAACACCACTGAGCTCTACCTCTACTCATCACAGGATGAATGGCTACATTTCAGCTAGAAGTTAGTGAAAATAAAGGTTATTTTCCCCATCTGGGTTCACAGACCCCCTGAATTCTGACCAGGGATTCCCATGTTCAGGATAATAGTTTTCAGCTGGGCCTTTTCTGATATTTGAAAATTCATAGGAAGAGCTTTGGTGATCCTGATTGGGGCGAGTGAGGGGAGCAATTTACACAACAGAGGGAAAGGCCAGAAGCACAGCTTTGCGCTGTCTTGGGGCCACCACACACATGGTGTCCTGCCAGGCCAACAGGAGAGGAGAAGCCGGATTGTAACGATCTGAGTCTAGAGCACAACGTTTGTTGAGTTTTAATATTGTCAAAAGAACACAAGGAGGGGCAAGAATAGAGGAAGTTGGGCATCAGAAAAATCTAGTTAATCGAGGGACTTCCCTGGTGGCACAGTGGTGAAGAATTTGCCTGCCAATGCAGGGAACACAGGTTCGAGCCCTGGTCCAGGAAGATCCCACATGCCGCAGAGTAACTAAGCCCGTGCACCACAACTACTGAGCCTGTGAGCCACAACTACTGAGCCCACGTGTCACAACTACTGAAGCCCGGGCACCTAGAGCCCGTGCTCTGCAACAAGACACCGCAATAAGCCCATGCACTGCAATGAACAGTAGCCCCCACTTGCCACAACTAGAGAAAGCCCGCACACAGCAACGAAGACCCAATGCAGCCAAAAATAAATAAATAAATTTATGAGAAAAATATTCTCACCCTTCACAAACTTTGGGTAAGCTTCATCTACCAATAAGGTCTTCACTGCTCTGGCCTGAGAGCTTTGAGGGGAGGAAGGAGGAAGGAAGATGGTAAACAGGCCTCCTTCTGTGGGGGAGTGCTGGCTACCATCACCTAAGAGCGGGAAGGAACCACAAAGTTCTCTGAACTGGAGCCCTTGCCCTCTCTCACACTTTCCCTA